>NW_011336014.1:55328-93859 GCF_000735185.1 Notothenia coriiceps
ACGGACCAATTTTCCCAAATCTGTGGTGGAAAATGTAAGGCGGGGCCTCTCATATGACGCACACCTGCACACTTGCTAGCCTGTTCCACTCTTCGTTTTCCGAATGCCAGGAAGGATTCTTGCCTAGCTTCTGAAGGAAGTGACTCGGAAGACATGTGCTACCAAGCAAGCATCCTCGCGATTGAGAAACGGCCTTTGTCTCTTACCTATATGTAAATACAATTAAGTGGAAAATAAATCTGAAAATGAGATCAACTACAGTATCTACTTGAAATTAGCTTTTAATTTAGCACTTTTTAGATTTGGGCTAACAAATTGGAACCACTTGTGGAAGTTCAAGCTGCTTAAGTCACTGGCTGACATGACATCTTTAATCTGTTAAAATAGACATTAAGTCTAGAGAATCTTATTTGTTTCAAATGGGTGCATATTGTAAAAGTATATCATCATCATGTTATATGATTGATCTCTTTGAGCCAATGAAACCTTTAAGCAACATAAATAAAATGCATAATTTGTCAAGGTATAAATAAAACATCATGGCGTTCCAGTGTCCTCACCAATATTAATTTATTTTGGCCAAACTTTGCAGCCTGTGAAAAGTGTTGACTGTGCATAAAATATTCATATAATAGAAGTTGTACTAAAACCCAATAAACAAATCTGACTTGTCCAGTACAGTAACATGATGCTGCATTGATTTGGAGTCATGAGGTCGAATGACTTTGAAGATATTGAAAAAATCCTAAATATTTCAACAACAAAAAAACAACATTTTCATAGAAATAATAATAGAAAACACACAAAAATCAATTAAAGTGTTACGTCTTATTTTTCCAGTTTAGTTATCATACATTGTATTAATGGGCAAACAATGGGTCTCATGAAATGATAACTACTGTTTTTGTATTATTATTTTCTATTAAAATAATCATGTAAAATCATGACTAATCATAATCAAAATGGTAATTTATTGTTGGTCGCTTAGTGAAATGTCTGTAGAATGTCAGACCTAAAACTAACCTCACTGAGGGACGACCAAACCCAGACAATTAATGAAATATTGACAGGCGCGTCGCCTGGCCTGGGCATCCGGGGCTTTAGCATGGTACCTTAAAGGTGACCTATCATGCAAAATGCACTTTTGTACGTCTTTTATACATGAATATGTGTCCCCGGTGTTCCAGGGAACTCACCAAGTGTCAGAAAACACAACCCTCTCTATTTTCCTCCATACCCAAATCTCTTAAAAAGGGGCTGCAACGGATCTGATACAGACTGATCCAGATTTGAACACTTCTGTGACGTCACAGAAGTGGCGCTACGGCTATTGGGCCAACTCCACCAATCAGGAGGAGACAGCCACGGACATTGCCGTTCGAAAGCGCTGGAGACGCTGTAGTACATATGCCAGGCCTGTAGATGGTGCTGTTCTCGCTGAATCAGCCCATGAAAAGACAGTGTTAAATTGAGCGAAATGAGGAATGGCTAAAATGCATGATCCGTTTGGTATTTTGAAAAATAAAAAGTATAAATATGCCTTATATGGGTATGGTCCTACACTATAGTATTCAAATATAGCATGATAGGTCCACTTTAAAGTTATGATCTTTGGTTTAATGGTTGTGCACATTATTAATAATAAATCCAGCGTGAGAATCTTTAATATGTTAATAAATGTTATCGAGTTAGATGTTGCTGATTTGAGGGACATTTAACCCAATTGTAGGGTTATTACTCCATTGTGCAACATTATGAAAGTCGTTCCATTTCTTTGGTCACTTGAGTAAAAGGTTCATAAGTGTCGGTGTGACTTCTGTACGTGTGGCTCTACATGCAGTGGCTAATTAAAAGCGGAAATCCTGAAGAAATGAGTGGAGAAACAGAACGAATGCAGAGTGGTTTTTATAGGGCGACTGAAGCAGTAAGCTAGTCACAAGTCCCCGTGTGTACGTGTCTCTTCCTGTGTGGCTCAGTTGTACCTGGTCTAGTGTTTTGAACAGCAGGATGTCCCGGCAGGACTCCTGCAGTCTGCAGCGCTGCTCGTCTGTTTTGGGGTGCACCACCCTGGGCTCCGTGTCCTCCTCTTCCTCGTCTGGGTTGAACGCCTCCGCACACACTGCAGAGAAGACATGTAAACACACTTCACACTCTGCAATAATATGTCCCGAGAGATTAAACAATCCATGTTAATACATTCTTCATGGCTTAGGTCAGAGTATCAACTAGATGAAATGAGTTTCCAACAAACAAAACTCAACATAGTATTGAGAACAACAAGCTAACAGGATGCTGGCAGGTAGTGACCACTCTGTCAGAATACACTACCTCTACGCACGTGGAAAGGGAACAAGTAGCACAAACTGTTCAGTTTCTTACGGGACAGGCTGACATTTATTCTGTGATGTCATAACATAACATTTATGCAATAACTGAGCTTTGGCAGGTTTGTCTCTGCAGACACAGCTGTGGGTTCCCAGCAGTGAGGACTCTGGACTCAACATTAGGGACCTGTTTACAATATATTTCTGTGATTATACTCACTTTTGTGTAAATCATCAAATAACTTTTAACATATTTAGACTTCCAACTGTAAATGCTGAGTGTGTTAGCACATGTGCATTGTAATTTACTCCCATTACAGATGTTTATTCTGATTGAACAAAGCCTGCAGATTCTACACAACAGATTTCCATCATGGTGACAAAATATCTTTAGTTTGGCATGCATGCAAAGTCATGATTTATTCCGATGCCTGCGTGCATCATATTTCTTTATTATATTCAATGAGCAAACACCAGGAAAGGACACTACACTAACATTTATTTCCTTATGCAAGTTTACGTTCTCTTTCAGAAATAAGGAGATATTTCTATCTGGCGATAAATGCTGTTGTTACGAGCAGAAAAACACAATTAATTTACTTACAAAGTGACCTTTTTTAATGACCTGTGGACATTTATTTAATTTGTATTATACCGTATGTATTTTGTATATTTCTTTAAATAAATGCATTGCAAACAGACAATGCAGACAATGTTAAATACTGCTTAATAAACGTTCATTTAATTTAAGCGATTTCCTCTCAGTTTTTATCATTTAAATGATTGTATTTTATCAAATGCAACAAAACAAACAACGCCCTGCTCTCTAGATATCTTTTCGAAAACCCAAATTGGTTGGCTAGTAATTTATAGGTCACAGTATATCAAGTTCAATACATTTTGAGGGAAGAAAGAGTTTCAGTGTTTTAAAATCACAAGAATATGAGCAAAAAAACCCACAAAGTTTCGAACACAGACTTATTTCAGTTACTGGCCAAACCCATACACACACAGTACAGGGAAAGGTTAGATGTTACACAAGCACACACACACACAAAGATATTGTATAACAGAAAATGAGGCACACAGGAGGGGCTCAGAAGTGAGGAAACCACACACACAGTGACATGTTTCCCCACACTGGGTGACAAACACTGACAAGGTCATTTCAAATTGTCACTGTGTATCTGTGTTTTCTCCAAACTCTGTCGAGACACACTCCGCTCCTCACATGACATTTACCACAAAACACATGGCGGTCTGTGGGAGCGTGTGTGTGCAATCATGAGTGGAATGTCTTATCTCTCGGCATTCATACCAGTCATGTTTGGAGCAGTGTGACCTCTGATGTTAACTCCTTTAGTTCAGCTTGATTGGCCAGGTAAATACAAAATGGACCAAATCCAACAAAAAACCTTCAAATGAGAGCCTCAGTGCTTCTCAAAACAGAATGTGATGCAGTTCATTAGAACATGATCAGGACCCAAGACGAGATATGACCCCAGAACACAAGATGTTATGTAAAATAATTATGATTAAATAATTATCCCTCTAATCATGAATCAAATTGCACTTGCAATATCAGTCATAATAATTGCAAGTAGTTATTTTTTCTAAATTGTGAAGCCCTAATAAATACATAGATGTTAGTGTGGTCACACATTGCCATTAGCAATAAGATTTGACGTCTACCATGCTAACTTCAAATGTGTTTTGTTACTAAATCAAATGCAAATATGTAATCATGTCATCATTGTTTTCAAGCCAAAGAAAATGAAATGTAGATGTGATTGTGGGTTGATATTTCTCATGTGTGAAAACCCTGATGGAGAAAATGTTGCTGCCGTCTCCTTCCTGAATGTAGCGTGGGTTGTTTCAGATGAGGATTGTATAAAATCAAATCTTTCTTCTACAATGGTAAGGATCAATTAGTCCTGTGTTACCTTCTCCAGCTGCAGTTAGCTAAACACATTCAAATAACTCTTAAAAGATAGAAGATCTAGAAATATATAAACTACTACCCAGTGTAACTTTGACAACACTTCCAGCCGCTGCGATTTCAAGAACGGTTCAGAATCTAAACTAGGCCACTGGGTCACAACTCTTCAAAAAAGCAGCAATGCTCAGATCTTCTTTTTGGGATCAACCTCTTTCCTTTAACCTTGCTCATCTACCAGTTCAGTAAATGCTTTTCCACATTTCTTAGAATGCTTAGAGCCGCAAATATTTCTCAAGAGGGAAATTATTATGTGCTTAAAAATACTCTGACTGACTGGCAACGTAGACAAGAAAAGGCAAAATATTGAATACACTTGCTATAACTGTAAAATAAATAACTATTCCGTCTTGAATCTGCATTTGTGTACATTTATAGACCAGGAAAACAGAAACACCTGAACTATGTAATTCAATCCAAACCAATAGCCCTGCATTAACTAACACTCGCAATAAAAGAAAACTACCCTTTTACACGCTCTGGTGGCTTCCTGTTAGGTGTGTGTGTGTAATAACAGATGTATTGTCTGTAATTCATCTCTTTTATTATATAATAATACACCCTTGAGCTGTAAGCGTATAACACCTGTACCGTGGGTGTCTCCAGTATGTTCCCAAACAAATCAAGAGCCAAAGAAAAAAGCAGACAAATATTACGCAGCATTATTTTTAGGCCATTTATCGCAATTTATTTAAGCCTTCTTGTCTCTTTTTTCTTCCCTTCAGTCCAAAATGCTAGCATAAAGCTCTACTGCTGAGTGTCAATGTAGCAATACATTGACCAATCAGCTTCCAGCTTCTTATCACCAAGGTCTTTGGTTACAGGTGCAACAAAGCACAGTGGTGATAACAGCGGACCACACCCGGCGTGATGCTGGCCGCTCAGAGGGGAAACCGGTTTGATACTTTCAGAGAGGGCAGTGACACATTACTTCTAAGAGTCACTCCTCAAAAGCTCCATTTGTGTTCAGAATACTGCTTTAAATCAGTTATCCAATTATTTTTGAAGCAACAGTTTTAAAAAGGTGTTTATCATATTTGACCACCTTATTTAAATGGATCGGCAAAATGTGTATTAACACCTGAGTATATATTGCCTTCCACTGAAGTTCCATGACAATAGTATTGAATAAATATCTTTCTGACAGTGCGGGCAAAAAATAAAAGTCCCGTAAAAAATTATACACATCTTGTATTGCATCATAATGTACGAGGGCCTGTACGTTTCTGTAAGGTGTGACATCTTGTCCTGGACCTTATACCAATTATTGGTGGAACACAAAAACACACCAACGACATTGGTTCAGGAAAGCGTGAGCACATAAAGCCTTTTTTTCGAATTTATTAAAAACATTAATAATTCTATTTGGCTTCTTCTTCCCTCGGGAGAAGTTGAAATGCGTCTCGCCGAGGAAACACCAACATAAAACACCTGCAACAAAACTATTTTGTAGACTTGCTAACACCTCGGGGAAACATGCAACACAGTTACGCTCCATTTCTGTTGTTGTGTTACCACAATTTATCTTAGGGGCTCAAAAAAGAATCAGAATGTTTTCACCATAACCACTACATGTCTACAGGCAACTTTTTTATCAACAGAAAAACTTTGTTGACCACATGATAAAAAAAACAAGGAGCTCTGTACAACTGGATGTTCCGAGTTGACAAGTTGCACAAATGAACAGCGCAAGCCTTTATGATGCTGTGGTACAGACAGCAGGTCAACAGAGACAGGAGGACAGCAGTAAAGATAAACATCAGCTGCAGAGCATATTTAAAGTGCAGCGCTCCATGACGGCTGACGACATTCAATTACTTATGTGTAAACACTAGACGGGTAGTCAGCGTGAGAAAACAGGAGCGTGGTACACAGAAGACCACAGAAACAGAGAGGACCCAAAACACACCCCAGGGATGTCTCTCAACACTGTGTTTTAAACCTGGGACACAAGCAAATACGCACATTATCAAAAACATACAAATCAGTACGTCTACACAGCATGGCCTCAACGTGCATGACACGCAGTATAACGCAGACTCTGAGACAGCCGGGCAGGGGTGTCTCAGGTGTGGATTACAACACACACACACACACACACACACACACACACACACACACACACACACACACACACACACCTTACCTGACACTCTCCTGTTGAATCTGCTGGGTGGTGGAGCTGTAAAGAGAAAGAGGGAGAGGTGAATTTAACATAATTGTTTTTACATAATGACATTTAATACGATTTTGAGATTGCTTTTGAAATCCTCATTATCTTCTCTGAACTGACGGTGTTCAACACAATTATTGAGGCGAAATATGAGGTGGAGGCGAGGAACAAAAAGGCAGACAGTGAGTCAGCGTGACAGGCAGCAGTCACACAGTCAAGGCAACAAGAGGTTAAGAGATTTTCAAAAGTGGGACAGGCTTCAAGATGTAGGCCGATGTGAAGGAAAACAGAGAGAAACAGAGCGTAACCAGGAAAGAAAGCCTGAGCTAAGAATTGAGAGAGTTTATATTTTCTCTACACATGGATGCTGCTGTGTGCAGTGGCTACTTGCTACAGCCTCCAGCATTAACACATAAACACACACTTTCCCACTAACAACTGTCAGCATTATTGTTCATGGCTGAACATTTAAAACCAATAAAACAAAACTTGATCAAACTCGGCAGCTGCCTGAAGCCAGACAGATATGAGAGGATTAACAAATGATAGCCCTCATAGCTACGTGTTTAGCAGTTAAATATTCATAAGGAGTAATGTGAAAGGGTAATGGTAGTTATGTTGACGTCAGATCTGTTATACCACAGCTCCTAATACATATAATCAATTAATTCTTTCCCCAAATATTGAGCGGCCCTATCTTTATCTTACACGCCAGTGTCAACACATCCGTAAGTCTGTGTTCATTAAAAATGGACGGAGATGTTAGCGGTTTGTTTACGCTTTTTGACTTGACAAACAGTCTCATCTGTGCGAGTGTAGCCAGCCCCAAGCTGTCGAGACGCAGCGTTTGGATGCACAGATGCGGCTGGGTTGTTGTTAACGTTCCTGAGCCACCAGAATGCACATCAGATGTCTTTCTGCTTTAAAAATGCAGCGTTCAAGGACTCATAACAGCAGGGAACTACCCAACTAAACTGTTTCCTTCAGCAAAACATGAAACCAGGAGCACTGTTGAGCAGCTGACCCCCATCTCCGACCCCCCCCCCCTCCCTCCCACCACCCACCCCACCTACTGCTAATATACTTGCCCTGCCTGCATACAGTTTCAAATCTAGGGTCAGACCTTGCAATGAAAATGAAATGTCTTTCCTGAAAAAAGGACCTTGAGCTAATCGGCCTGTCTAGCTTGTTCAGAAGCGCACAACATTGTGCCTATGTTTATGCTCACAGTAGCTACTGGGCTGTGTAGCCCATGGGCCTTTTGCATTAGGCCAGAGTAATATCACGATTATGTGATATTTAAACATGACACACAGGAAAAGCATAGCATGTAGCCTGAAAGCTATCCTGTTATGAGAGTCATGGCCTGTAAAATTATGCTGAAAGCATTTCATGTCCTATGTGAATTAGCGTATTCAGGGTGATTAACATTCTCAGCCCAATCTACCCCTGACCATAACCGTTAATCATCACAAGTGTGAGGTAAACCAGCACCTTAATGCAAACTCATGTTCTTTCTATTTGCATTTCCTTGTTAATTTGAATAGTGCGCTAACCAGTACTATACTTAAAAGTCTGCCATCCAGATTTATCTTTCAAGCGCTTTTCAAGGTCTAATATCTTTACAATTGACAAAAACTGCAACTAACTAATCACTTATTTATAGCTTCATCTTTTATAGATATAAATTTCTTTCTACTCGCATGTGTATTAGGAATGGTCAATTATGAAAAGCCAAATGTATATTACGAATATTCGACCCCCAAAAAAAACGGTTAACCGATTAGCCTAAATGTAGCGTACATATCCGTATATAACATTTCTTTTTTAAAGTGGGCAAAGAAATTTCAGACAGTAACGTAAAAGAACAATAGAAGATGGAATTGCAAAAAACACAATAAATAAATACATTCAAATAAGTATAGAAACCAAGTCGAATTGTCAACATGTATTGAGACTGGTGATCACAGTTACAACGAGTGACAGCTCAGGACCTACAGCTTGCATGCTTAAACATAACTTGGTTTGTAAATTATGTAAGAGCGATCATACAAGTGCACGAAGCTCCTAACATAAACGGTTAGGGCCTAACGTAACCCTATCACAACTGAGATCAACAACCGATAGCAGGTGCCTATGGCACAGAATGCAGACTGTCAGATACCATACTTGTTAAAGAATATGAGCATGTCTACCATGGCGGAGAGGAAGGCATGCAGAGGCGATTCACAATCAGGCCAGCCTGATAGAGAAGACCTCTCTCAGCCTGCGAATTGCGGCATAAGATGAGGTTTGAGTTCTGCAGTGATCTGCTGTGTAGGCAGGGTCAGCAGCCATATCATTACTAGAACTATGCATAGATCTGATGTATTGGTGACATAAACGCGTGTGAAGATTATAACGGACGTGAGACAGCGAGATCAGCACCTGCAGTCTCTGCCGACCGCTGTCGACGACCGGGTAAAGCGGAGCAAACCACACCTGTTAGACCCTAACACACTTAGCTATGGCATGGTCATATCTTTTGAAACATCGGGATTGAATTTATCAGCGCTCCATTTGGCGAATAATAAGTAATCAACTTAGGCACCGCTCCAAAAGACAATTTATGAAAGCAAATAAATAATGAAACTACAATTAAAAATATCATAACTATTGATTGGAATACCTGGATTAATATCAATATTTGAATATCTATGAATCGTTCCCATCCATAATGTTTATATCATTGGATATTATGAATCATTGTGGCAATGACTTAAAAAGGTCTATGTGGTCTCGGTGAAAAAAAAAAGCAGTGTGTTAATGTGGACTCTTACTTCGTGATGTAACTAGCATTTGACCCACGGATGATGATGATACAAGCAACCAATGTTTGTAACAACATCAAACCAAACACAGGGAAACAAAATCCTGCTAGCAAGAGGATGCCTTCGCGCTGATCAAATGTCTAACCAGCAGCTGTAATGTGAGTTTAATCATTCTGGTCATGATTTTCAACCCAGTGCACTTGGGTTACACTAGGCAGACTCAGAATAACTGAGAGAGGAGGCCTACAAGCCTATGAGTTACCTTCTGCTGGATATGAATAGAATCAGGAATAAATAAAGTGGAACAGAGAGAACTGTGCCAAGTGGGAGAATTTCCAAAGAAGGTGTTGTGTGTGTGTGATGTGTTAACCTGTGTGTGCTGTGTTGTGTGTGTGTGTGTGTGTTGTGTGTGTGTGTGTGTGTGTGTGTGTGTGTGTGTGTGTGTGTGTGTCACTGTGTGCTGTGTGTTAATGTAGTGTGTGTGTCTGTGTGTGTGTGTGTGTATGTGTGTGGTGTGTGTGACGTGTGGTGTGATGGTGTGTGTGCTGTGTGTGTGTGTGTGCAGTGTGGGTGTGTGTGTGTGTGATGCTGTGTGTCTGTGTGTTGCTGTGTGTAGCTGCATAGTATGTCTGGCCATAAACCTGGCCTTAAACCTGGCCATAAACCTGGCCCTAAACCTTGTGAATGTGTGTAACAGCATGTTAATGTAAAGAGGTCTTAAACACCTGTTTAATAACGCTGGGCCGTTACTAGTCAGCATGGATCTAGCCCGCTGCTGCTACACACACACACATATACACACACTGCGAGTCCATTGCTACCTTATTACCCTCCTGTCAGAGCCCATTAGATCTAGACTGTGAAGACTGGAGCCTCAGGGAAAATCCCACATGCACACCACTTTCCCCCCGGTCACCTGGGGAGATGGACAGAGTTTAACACTCCACTCTCCACAGAGACGCCTCTTTAGTATCACTCAACACACATCAAGTAACAAGATCGGATCTGATACTGACAATTGCAACGTCTACCAAAAGGTTTCACTCTTGTTTTAAGGAATTATCCAAAACATAGTAGTAAGTAGATGTGCGTTACTACCTGCATAGATAAAATGACTATGTATGCATGTGTTAACTATCACATACCTACCATACATTCAGACTTGTTAGGCGTCTGCTCTATCTGAACTCTCCTTTTGCCTGCCCACACGTAAGCCTTGTTCAAACACAGGAAATATGCTAAACGGCAGCTAAACCTGTCTTTGGCCGATAATGATTTCCCTACAGGCCATGGTATGTTCTGACCATAAACCAATCAAAATTAAGCAAACCAACCATCTGTGGCTCTGTTAAACAAGCTCCTTAAAGGCAGCCTGCTCCACAAAGCAGTGGCATGTGATCTGTCCGTTTATCAGAAGACAGCATGGTTATTGTTGTTGGTAATGCAATCAGTTGAAACAGAGAGAGGGTCAGTGTGTGTTGTAAGCAATGAATTATACTTGATTTGGGATTGATACATTACTAATAGGATAAAGAAAATGTCTCTGTAAAGACACTTTTGCTTGATGTTTGTATCTGTAGCTGCCATTTAACAGTGCTGGAGGGTACCAATAACTTGATAGTCTATTGAGGAAATAAAGCTGTTTGTTTTCCCTCTAATGTGGCTCAGATGGCACATCTGCATGTGATCGGTTGTGTCAAGAGAAAACAAACTTGTGTAACTTGGCGCATTTCCACTACAGGGCCTCGCTCGGTATGGCTAGGCCTCGTTAGGCCTTGTTAGGACTGGCTCACTTTATGCTGCGTTTCCATTACAATTTAGTAGCTGGGGCAGTAACTATAGTAACGCAGTGTAGGCGGAGCCGTGATGTCATCTTCAATGAGAACCACAGAAAACCAACATCAGCCGTTAGCTGTTAGCACTCCAGCTCACAGCTCCTCATATCTGTTCAGAAACTAGACAAAAGTTAAACAAGTACAAACCACAGACTGCCTGTGTCATGGTGAATACAGTCGCTGGTTTATTTATGTCTGTATAGGCCGTTGTTGTGGGTGTGGACGGTCGGAGCATATACTGCGTTAGCTTAGCCGATCTCCATTCAGAAAACACGGATTTTAAAAAGGTTTTTTGCCTGCCGTCTGTCTGCAGACTTGTCAAAGCATTAATTCATGGTTTTTACTAACCGGTATCAGTATGTTTCGGCATCATTTTGATGTATTACAATTAAATCACGGTCAAATATGTTCATTTTGTTGTAGTTGTAGTAGCCCCCTTGCCAGCGATTCTCTCTCTAGTTTAGCATACTCAGCCGCCCGACTCAGCCTGGTTGTTGGCCCGGAAAGTACGTCGATTTTATGGGGCCAGAAAAACTGAAATAGTACCCGCTAGCCGGAACTATGCCAAGTGGAAACAACCAAAAACGGGCCCGGGCACGGCACGCTTAAAGCGAGCTCCGCGCTGTAGTGGAAATGCGCCATAAGCGACTGAGCAAATGTAAAACCTCAACGCATCAAAACTTGAGGCACCAAATCGACACACAGGTTAAATAGTTTCCCTAGTCTCCACTGAGAAAAGTTCTTCCATCTTATTTCTTATAGACTCTCCCTTTTAACAACTCAATTTACTTTAAAGAATAGAAAGGACTCTCCTAACCTTTTTGGTTGCCTGCCAACACGACTCGCAGACAAACCTACCAGCCACAACCAAAATAGAGACAACAATTTGAAGCAACTGATTCAATTATTTGACCTATGAGTCTGGTCTCTCTTTATCTCTTGCTTTTTAGCTCTGAATACGTGCAGGTTATAGCCCACATTGTGAGAAATCCTTCTGGCTATTACGATCCCAATCCAGCTGTTCTCAAAAAAAAAAAAGAATACTGTGCAGCAAAGACATTCAAACATATAGCTCCATCTTCTTATAGAGGACTTACACCTCTTTATACCAAGGATTCCAGTTCAACTATTAGTAATACACTCACGAGTACAACACTATTCTTAGTTTCTCTAGCATCTCCCCTCCCTCTGTCATTTATTGTATACCTCGCCCCCTCATCCGTCTCAAAGGAACAGACCTTCCTCCCCCGTGAGGCTCCCAAAGCTTCAGAACTCCTCTCCCTCCCTCCCTCCCTCCGTCTTCTGCATCCGAGTCTGGTTTCTTACTTCATCTCTTTAACCTGAGGAGGACGGAGATTAGTGTTTTTGAAGGACGTTTTAAAGAATTCTAAGAAGACAAAACGGTTACGCAATTGATTTTCTATGTTGTAACAGACATTAGCCTCAGGTGATCCACTTGTGCACACAATGCCAAAAACACTTGAGGATAACTAGCATTATGTTTACACAGCAAGCGTCATGTTGGATTGACTCGTATGACTGCTTTTGGTTTAGTTACATAAGGATATGAGCAAAAGGTAAGACTAGAGCAATAATTACACAGAAGCAAGCAAATCAGCTCTACTTTGACAGCTTTCCTCCCATGTGTCATTTTGTAAGCTGCACTCATGCCAAGAAATCCAAACTGTGTGGTTCCAACAATGTTAAATACCACACTATTGTGTCTGGTAAATGACAATATATTTACATGCTCTCATAGCAAGACAACAGGAGAATCAGCCACAGCGTCTTTGCCGGATTACAGCTCTCAACCTCACCCTGACCTGTGTAGCGTACGCACAGAGAAAAGGAATAGAAGAAAAAAGGGGCAGGCTAGCTTTAACCACACTCACATACAACCGTGTTCTCAGTTTGATTTCATTTGACTTCAAATACACAAATAAAACAGCAGATAAATATGGGTATGACTAAAACTTCCATGGGAAAATGAATCAGTCATATGTAAGATAAACGACTACAGGCTTTAACATCACTAAACCCATTAATCATTAGTTATCTATTTCCCATGACTCCTATCAAACCTAAACCTCTCTTTCACTGCTGAAACATACATTCTTTCACATGAACAAACCATACCATCAATTGTAAAACTGACTGGGGAAGCCATAAGCATCCACTTTTTAAAGGCTTCAGTTAGGTTAAGGTGCTAACCAACTTTAATGTCCGCAATTTGCATCTGGACAGGGACCTTCGTTGTGTGTCATTACCTATCTTGCTATTCCCTCGTGAATTGCCATTGAAAATGGGGTTGTGAAGATTAGCAGAAAATAGATTTTTCACACATTAATGATATTAGCGGTGGCTGCTTCATAGAATACACACAATGTGTAATTAGGGGTCATTCACAACCTTTCCACAGGTGTTGTTAGCATTACATCTGCGAATGATCATTTCAGCGACCTAATTTTTACAATTGAACTTTTTTTGTTTTCTACAATGCAATCCCCTTGCCCTTCCAAACTCGAACTAACCACCTACCAGGAGGACACATTCCAAACAGCTTAAAATGATTTGTTTTGATCCAAGTCAGACGCATGAGCCGGGTCAGATCGCTGCAGGTACCGCAGCACAAAGACCAACACAAATGTTACACGCACAATTGAAGGTCTGCCCATGGAAGCAAACCAAGCCGGGAGCACGGAATTGTTTTGATGGAGAGGTGGAAAAAACGAACTGTCTGACCAATTGCTGCTAAACTTGGTTCAAGTCAGTATTTCTATCTTCATATACAGTGTTAAGTGGTTGTTTCGCTCTTGTTTCATACTCTTCTCCATTACAGTGAAGTATCCAGTGGTTTGGGGTTACTCTTGCTTTAAAACTCAACCAAAGCACATACAATACAACTAGTGAATCATCTTGTTTGTTGGGTAATGAATACAAGCAAAATAATAACAGGATTTATAATAAAGCATTAACAAAATGGCGTGAGTTCAGTCCCGGTCAATTTAAATAATGCATCAGGTATTGTCACCATGGGTCCCCATCAAATGCAGTTTTATCAGTCAAGAGTAGGTGGACATAATACAAGTAAGTGTGTGTGTGTGTGTGTGTGTGTGTGTGTGTGTGTGTGTGTGTACATGCTTTTTGTGTGTTCCAATGTGTTGGTGTGTACGCCTCAAGTTGCCTTGGAAACCTAATACAAAGAAGATCTCATCACCATAACAACGCTTCCCCCCCTTCCTCCCCCTACTCGGCCGCCATCCAGCCCCTTCTTCTACCCAGCTTGTAACAAGTGGCAGATCATCACTCCCCCCCCCCATCCTCACGTTCTCTTCCTATCTGCACACCCACTCGCTGCCATTAAAGTATTCACAGATGGAGAGAAGAGAGAGATAGAGGGGGAGAGGAAAGGAAAGAGAGGAGGACTGAGGGAGAAAAAGGGGGGAGAAACAAAAAGACGGACAGAAGGGGTGGGATCAATAGTGACGTCAAAAAAGAACCGGAGATAGAGAGGAGGGAGTACAAATAAATATATAGCAAATGCCAATATGATGAAGAAGGATTAAAAAAAGAGAAAGGGGGACAGACAGATGGAGAGAAAGAAACAAGAGATGTGTTATGTGTATATATACAAAAAAAGGCAGATGAACACAGGATATGAGGATGACTACAGCACGTGATGAGGGGCGATTCAGAGAAAACAAACATGAACCGGGGAAAGAGAGAAAATCATTGAGGCAGGGAGAAGAAGAGAGAGACCCCTGAGTGAATAAGTGAATTAGGGGGAAAAGGGAACAGTTCATCCGCCCCTGCCTAGTGTCTCCCATTGATTTCTCTTGCAGCCAATTGTGTGAGTGTCTGCCAATAAATCAGCCTGTTAGCTGGAGGGGAGGCCAAATCATGAATCTCACCATCTACCCTCGGACACCTCCGATTTCAATACCTTACAGATCACCTTTTCGGATCCTGCGACACAGTCAGTGGCTGTTAAGGGAACCTAACCTAAACTGCAGAAGTAACGTCTAGCTCTCAAGTGGGCGAGTTCAAGACAAACAGATTACATTTGGACAGCTCTGTCACTTGTCCGCCCACCTGTAGCGCTCACACCTCCTGGTTCCCCTCCGACCACTCTGCATGTGGCTAGGGGGGGGGGGATGCTGCTCTGCTTCCTTGAATAGAAACGGCACAACTCAGGAAATATTTGGCTGTTCATTACATAAGCCACTTTGGCAAGCTTTGGCACTTCTTTCACCTAAACGGCCAACATTTGAAGGATTTCATCGATTCAAACGAATGAAATTGGCAGAATGAAATAGCGACGGGGGGTGGATCATGCTTGGGGATGGGTCCATGAATGAAAGTAGCCATGTAGACTATGAATGTGTCACGACTATTCATTTGTTGATTTTATTGTAGATGATAAATCCTCACAACTCATGGATTCTCTGTGTGAGAATAATTCATTTGAGAGCGTACATATGATAAAGAGGCAGCCGCTGACCAGAGACACTTCTTTCACCTAAACGGCCAATGTGTGTCCATTTCATGAATCAGAGGACAGCTGACCACTTCGGATTTATTGTTCTTTCATTAATAATAGATCAAATAAATATTCAATTCATATTCTAAAAATACTTTTAGTTTGTCTGAGTTGAATGAATTTATGTTTTGTTGCATTAAAAAAAAAAAGCATTGCTCTTTGTATCGGATTGGTGAACAATCTATTAAAATTAATTATTTTTATGATTTATTATCAAACAAATCATTTAAAATAAAGGTTTCTTGTTACAGTTTTACTGGCTTTTTTCCCCATTAAAAATTCCTACACTCAACTTGTATTTAGTCATATCAAAATACTTGTTTGTGTGTTATTGTAACTTTAACTTAATACAATCTCATCCAATCACACTTATTGCTATCCCTTCCTCCATCTTTTCCAGAGTCTCTCCCCATTCCTCTGCCTAAAAAACAGCCCCTGCCATCTGTAGCTCCTCTTCTATCCTCCCACTCTGTCCTCCATCTCTTCTCCTCTCTCCTTTTCTCCCTCCTCCCCCATCTCCTCTCAAGGCCTGATTGATAACAGCAGGGTCAGATGTGGAGCAAGGAGCTCCCCTCACGTGTTGCCTCTCCTCCAGAGCAGGCAGCCTCAGATGTCACACACACACACGCACACACACACGCACGCACGCACGCACGCACGCACGCACGCACGCACGCACGCACGCACTTTGGCACATAGTAAAGCAAGTGGACGAGAACACACACAGAACAAGATATACATGCACAACATCATCAAACCACGCAGGCAGACACAGGCGTTGGAAGGCGGCACACAACAATGGGAGAGTTTAACAGCAGACTCAGAGCAGCTCCCGTCTCTGCTGCACACCCACATACAGTCTAACTGCCGGCTTATAGCCCTATCTGATATACATAGAAAGCCCTCCCTAATCATGCCATAAAAAAGCATATGTAGGGCTGCAGGATTTAAAAAATATGTATTTGTGATAATATGGACTAATATTGCAATTGGGATATGATTCGCAATATTAGAGGGAATTAAAAAGTATTCACATTATCATTAAATGATAATAGTGTTTTCTTCGGACGATGTGCACCAGAAGAGGTAGGCTTATTCTGAATTATATTTTCACTAGTTTCACATTGTGCAGCCCTAAGCACATGTGCAACTCGTTCATACAGAGGGGAGAGGACTTTGGATAAGTGTTTGATCTACTATATTAAAAGGTGGCTGACAAGGAAATGAAAACGATAAAACAAAAACATAGGACAATTCAGCCAGCAATGGATCCACAGTTTATCATCATGATCTGTTATCAATACATCTTTCCAAGTCTGTCTCCTCATGTTGTCCTTCTGACCCGTTCCATCTCTTGTGGAGAGCCATGCAGGCAGGAGCGAGCAGAAATCCAGCCCTGCGTGTCCTCCTCCCCGGAGAGGATCTATGTAATCTGGCTCTATATGTCAGTGTGTGCTGAAATGCTGACCTCAGCAGCACTAACTCTGGGCTCCACAGCTTTCACTGAATATCAGGATAATGTGGAAATCGAATCACATGATGTCCGCACAACACAAGTTCATACATTTGCACACAATCGCTTTCACCACGCGGTCAACTTGCAGTCTACATGTAAAGAGAAGCGTAATAAAAATGACAGACCGCCGGAGGTACACAGACACACAAAACCACCATTATCTATTATTGCTTTCTTTGCTTGTCCTAAAACTGATTTTACATGAACTTCTGTATTGGCGTGGGCAATATATATTTAATTTTCAATGCATTTATTATAGCACATTTTAATTGATAGTGACAAACAAATCTTTTCATAATTCATATATAGTGGAATCGCACCATGGATGAATGAAATGAGCAGAATCTTTAAGAGGACCTCTCAAAGCTGTGGTTCACCATTTTCCGCTCAGATTTGATTTACCTATAGGAAATAATAAGTTCTGGTGTCTTGCAGATGTTTTTTCATTATGCAAAACCTATCCAATACCTTGAAAATAAATAAGGATTCATTGTCTAAGCTCACAATAAATGCATCACATTGCAAAGAAAGACACCCAGACCACTTTCTGCAGCAGACAGTAGATAATGAGCCTTGTTGTGAATCCTTTTGTGTCATTCTAGGTCAAATATGCAGGTACAGATCTGCTGACGTATCATGACGGGTGGCTGTTGTGCGTCATACCTACGGTTGCAAAGGGGTGGAACATGTCCGGTAAGTTTCCGGTAAATTTCCATGGGAAGTTAAGCTGGTGAATTTTGGAAATATTCCATATTGGTTTTTTTAATTATTATTTTATTGAACAATCATTTGTTTCATTGAAGAAAAAAAACATGAATGTTGAGTTAAATATGACTTCTAGAAATCATGTGTGCATGTGATGGAGGAATGCACAGTGCCTGTAGGGGGTGTGGTCTCAATAGCAAGCAGTGTGCTATGTGCATGTGATTGAGGAATGGCATGGATATTCAAGTGTACTTGAATGGCATCTGTTTGATTTAGTCAAGATTATGCTAAAATATACTTTCCCCCGACTATATTTAAGTTCCCTATGAAGAGCCAACCTTCGATTTAGAAAATGTCCAGTTTATTCCCGTTTATTCTATAAATTCCCGTTTATTCCCTTAAATTCCCGTTTATTCCCTTAAATTCCCTTTTATTCACATAAATTCCCATGGAAAGTTTCCATCTTTGAAAATTCCCAGAATTTTGCAACCCTAGTCATACCAGAGTCAAACTTCACACTAAGTGTCAAACATTTCAATGATTGCCTCCAGCTAATTGGACCCTTACCAAATGGGTTGAGCGTGCACTCCAAAAACTGAATAATAAAACTGTACTTTTGTTTAACACCAGTAGGATCATGTTTTGTGGTGGAATTCAAGGGTTTAGTGTGTGACATTAGTACTGGCCAGCGGCAGTTTGTGTCATATGATAGTCAGCTGGGAAAATGCATTGATAAGAAACTACATGGATAAAGGGAAAAGAGGAACAGACGATATTTATTTGATTCAGTGTTTTTTGTCTACTGGAGTTCTACATAAGAAGAAGACCTGGATAAATCAAAAATCAGGGCTACTCTAAAATGTTGAGAAGGTTTTGGGAGCAGAGAGGCAAAGATGAGGAACAATAGCAGTTCAAAACATGTATCAATGACCGGTGTAGTACTGACAGGTAAAGGTAGGGAAGGAATGTACTATGCATACTTTCTTTATGAATTAACTACGTTTTTAATAAGCGTCTCTGCATCTACAAACTTGTATCCGCTTATACACCTTTGACAGTAAGTACAGTATGTCTCCCAAAGTGAGAGCCAGTTCTGTTTTAAAGACAGCCAACAGGATGGACTGGTAGTGTCAAACAGCAGAACACATTTATACGTTATTCACTTATACCGTACACTCCCCGTCATTTAAATGAATAAGAGCGGAGATCTCTCACTCCCTCACTGGGAAACACAGGTGGCTGAACCTGTAAGCAAATGATATATGGAGCATAAACATGAGGAGAACAGACATGGGCCCCGATCACATGGAGCTTTTTTCTGCAGCCTAGGGCAGCTTTTATTTTTCTCTTTTAATCGTGAGTAGAGATAAGTGTTTTGCGTCGCTGAGTGCTTCGCATTGTTCCGCTCCGATGTCTCATGCTTTCTCAGGAGCCCCCTTGAGTTGAAAAACCTTCAACTACTTTTATCTATAAAAAGGTACCATACAGTTGATGACTAGCAAAATACATGCTTTCAAGTGTTTGGTTGTCATGGTAAAAAAATGAAATGTGCTGCGCCTCATTTTCAATCTGCAAAACGCGCTGTGTGATCGGGGCTATAAGAGTTTGAATAGCAAACTCACTCAATCTCTCAGCTCTGTGATCTATGGTTGTGAGAACTTGTGTGAATCTTGGATTTATTACACAGAGGTTGTAAACAAAAAGGAAAAGAGGGACACCGGACATATCTGCATTTCATATACTATAAAATATATATATATACAGGCACACACACTCAGGGTTCCCTCTGTTACAGACGGGCAGCTAGGGTTCATTAGCTTACTTATAGCTTGTCTCTTTAGATTAACACTTTTTTGTCATTTTATATTAACCCAGTATGACCCGGCTTTTCCATGATGCTGCATTTCCCCGTCAAACAATGCTGTTCCTACACAAAAGCAATAATGTTCTCGTACCACTGCGAAAGAAAGTAGTTGCTCTAGTCTTCTCTTGCAGACTAACTTCCTCTTCCTATCACATGGAGCTTGGAACAGTATTCTCACGCCCTGTACTGTTTCAGTCCCTGTTTCCCACCATGCAACTCTCTTCTAACTCTCTTTACCTTTCCCATTATCTTACTCTCTCCATTTCCCTCCCACAAAAATGCTCTCTTGTTCTCCCGCTCTCCCTCCCCTTACCCCATATCTCCCTTTCCCAGTGTCTCACCCTCTCTTTCCTCTCCCTTTCTATGCCGCTTTCCAGAAGCCCTTAAAAGGAAGCAGCACTGTCCTGCTTATAGCTGCGTTGGTGCTGTTAACCCTTTGCCAGTATCATCAGGTTTGCTGATGCTACTTAACCCCTGTAAGCCTGACTTAGCCTGATACCCTCTCCTATATTTGTCACGGTCTATGATCAACATGTCACAAGCAAAGCCCGACATCAACTTCAGTCATTAGCCAATTGTCAATTACTACTATTAATTAATGAATACTACAAATATTCCAAACTTAACTTGTGATACCTAGTCACACAACAGCTTGGGATGTTTGTATGATAGCCAAACGTACTTGTCCGAAGCAGACATTTTAGCAAGCACCGAGATGATTATTTGGGAATGATTCTTCGTGAAATCGGCAGTGCTTGCAACCCTTGTAAACAACAGTTTATTTCTTATGGTATGACTATTACTTTAATAAACATTTATATAGAGAATGGTAAAGAGGCTAAGAGGACTTGTTAACAGTAGGAGAAGGAAAATCTGGTGGTTATAATCAACTGAACGAATGATACAAAGCCTTATGTTTGCTCGTGTCCATACTGACATACCTTTATTTACACACCACTTAGTGCATGGTTAACTGGATGATAAAACACACACACATCTGACTAAAGAGCACATCCAGTGAGTAAGTCAAAAGATAAGTAACTCACTAAAGCACTAGCTTCACTAAATAAACCAGGCCTACTTTGCACCCTTTGCGAATTACATTATCTGATGATGTTGTTTACATTAGAAATCTGAATGATCGCAGTCAAACTGAAATTGGACAGGATTTGTTGCCCACACTATAACAGTCCAGCAGCTACTGTTGCATGCTTTGGTAATGGCAGTGCACATTTGCTTATGCAAATTAGAGGTATTTTCAATTAATCATAAAGCGTAATTGATAACGTGCTTAGTAAGTATCTTCAGAAATCCCAAACAAGTGAAACAGGCCACAAATTGATGCAGTAAAGAACCAGAAGAGACTCTTCTAGAAAGAACCAAAGGGGGGTCTTTTTTTAACAACTTAACAATATCAAACAAATGAGACGGGACAGACACAAGCTGTGCTCCAAGGAAGCGAGACTAACCAGCTTTCCATGTCAACTTAATTCAAGGGCGGGTACTTACCTTGTTAATTCCCAACCTGCCCTTTCCACTTTACTACAGAACACTCTGCGCTGAGAGTAAGCCAGGTAAGGTCACAGGTCATTCATAGTCGATTGTACCATCCTGACTAGACACGTAAGAGCATTAGAAGACTACAGAATGTCATCATCTGATGAAACCCATCAAATGACAAAGACATTCAGGAATCTAGATTTGTATAGGAACCACTAATGTAAATCACTCACTGTAGATGTTTATGGGTTGCTTTTCACAGACTTGTTTTCCCAGTGGGGATGAGGAAACAGTTTATTTCTCTCATTGACATGTTGCCCAAGCCCCCACCATCAAAACTAATTCTTGGAAGCAACACATTTGTGAGAGAGAGAGAGAGAGAGAGAGAGAGAGAGAGAGAGAGAGAGAGAGAGAGAGAGAGAGAGAGAGAGAGAGAGAGAGAACAAGCAGGCACTGGTCATACTGTAACTCATTATCACTTGTGCTATCATCAAAGCTATTGCACAGTGTCATGTGAACTTTCACCACTGCTAAAGGACACATAGAAATATACTGACAATACCTTCAATCGGTTGAGCCATTTAGTCTAGTATGTGTAGCATTCACCCTTGATGACATTTATTAAGACTATGTTCACAGAGTGCACCTTTTATTATTGCCAGCCTGTATGATTATAAACCTGCAGGACCTGATCAATGTCGTGCGTCACTTGAATGAAGTGACGTTGCAGAATGTGGATGACTGGAATTCTTTTTCTGACCTTATCTATGATAGAGTTTATGATCCTAGCAGCAGCAACATTTTAAATCTCAGACACAACTAAAAGTTTATAGTCTCCAACCCAGGGAGCGAGTTTCATTAAAACATATTGCCCTAAGGAAAACCCACAAGCGCTTGGCCTTTAATTATTTTGGGGTTGTGACACCGTTGCAGAGATGAAACCCTGGGGACATTTCATGGACCAGTGTTATCTCAGTAGCCTGGGAGGTGGCTAATCCTGTGTGTGGCAGAGGCAAGCTGAAAGACATTAATATTTGAATGCACCAACATCTGGTCTTAAGTGTGAAATCTCCACATGACAAGCACAGTAATATATTTTCATATCCACAGGATGATGCTCAATTTGGTTCCCAGGGTGAAAGCATTCAAATCTGCACAAGCCACAATCTTTAAGACATTAAAACACAAGCATGGGACAATATCTGCCCCCCATCCAGAAGTCCTATGTGGTGGTAAAACATCTAACTGACGGAAAACCTTAGTGGCCGGCCTGCGGGTAGGAGAGTGCAACATGTCATCAAACCACTGGGGTGTAACATAAACAGGCCCAATCTGGTCTGTCGTTACGTGACCATTTAGAGTCACAAAAGAACTCAAACCTCCACATTCTCAAGCCTGTGTTTAGAGATGGGTCATTAAATGAGATACCATTTCATTGGGAGCCAATGGGTACTGCTTGCTGAGCCATTTAAACTAAGAATGCATTCTTCATTCAATCGGACTATATATGCCACCATCTTAACCTGTTAAGCCCTGAGCCTGTTTTCCAGGTCTCAGACTCGAAAATGACATTCCCTGAACAAATGACCATAATTTCACTTCTAAAAGGGGTAAATTAATCATCTTTTTTCTCAAAGCAATGATAAACCTGTGAGTTGGATATAGAAAAGTCAGAATCAATATAGATTTGTTTTATTTTAAAGTAAATTCAGATTGAACATAGTAAAAAATGTAAATGATTGTGTCCGTCCAAAAGAAAAACATTACTTATAGTGAAAACCACCATTGAATGATGGGATAGTAGACCACCCTTGGTCGATTTTGATTATTGACATCTCTTTCTAACCGTTAGAGCCAATGGGATCGAGGGAAAGTTCCACATACACACACACGTTACTAGGGATATAACGATATGTCGAATATCGCGGTAAATAAATGTCTCAATACCGTCGTGAGACTGACAAAATCTACCGCGATTTAAAAAAAAAACTTTATTTAACCAGATGGTCCCATTGAGATCATCGATCTCTTTTTCAAGGGAGACCTGTCCAACATGGCAGCAAGTAGGTTACAACATGAACATAAAACAACAGATAACACAAAAGGACATCGTATTTACAGGGCTACATGTACATACCTGGAGACATTGACAACTACCACAGTGCATGACATTAAGGATTTTGGGAGATGGCCCTGTGGGCCATCTAAGCTAATTTGCAGATGGCCCTGAGCCCAATAGAGATTGCCCTGAAAGATGCGCGCGGACGAAATGACACACGAAGGGTTTGGGGGGCCTCCCCCTAGAACATTTAGATTTTTGCAGGCCTTAGATGCTGTCTGGTGCATTCTCTAGACTGGATTATAAGATGAACCACCACAATATTATATTGTACAATTTCAATGTTATTCTTCATTTCACTTGTTTGTTAGTACTTGTTTGTGTTTGCTCTCTTGCATGTCCTGCATAGCTATAAGAAATACTTAAGTTGTTGGTCAAGACACTTTCCATCTGATGAAGGCAAATGCCTTCCCAGATGTAAAAAAGTAGAAAACATTACATGCAGTTGTAACTGCCAAAACAAACATTATTTAAGTGGTGCAGAGACAATGCACAGTTTTACCCACTGCTGTCACCCATGGCCAAAGCATATCTCTCTGTCCCAGCAACATCAGTACCAAGCGAGAGAGTTTTTTCCACAGCAGGGGATAGAGGAGGAATGCCCTCCTCATCCGGAAGCCTGAACCGGGCGAGACCGAGCAGGACCGGTGCATCCGCCCGAAGCACACACAATGGCAACGTCAGGAGTTCCCTCTTAGCAAGCATAATCGCTAAATCTCTTGGTCACAAATGTGCCGGCAAAATAATCCGCACCCTTAGCGCCGGCGGAATACCGCTTCGTTGCGCCACTTATGGTGAGCAGACAAGAGAGCGTAGGTGTGACGACGCGAGGGTGCGCAGTCGAATTCTTAATGGTGCTAGGACACTTAATGTGGAGAAGTGATGTGCTGTATGGGTTGATTGGGTGCGTTGGATCTGTTGCTAATGCCCTCGGGGTTCGGGGGGGCATGCAACAAAGCTTGCATAATGCTGCGCTTATACTGGTGGCCACCCAGGGCCTAGCGACACTTGCAGTTTTACGGGCACGGTGTCTTTTAATGGCACGGTATAGTCATATCATTAGCTAAAGACTAGCCCTGGTATCTTATCGATATGGACATAACGCGATGTGATAATCTTAGATCTGACGGTGAGGAGAGAGGAGTCAGCTGCTGCTGAGAGGTCGACACGCAGCTCGCATTGAAACACATGCACGCTGGTGAGCGGAACAAACACGGCACACTGTTCAGGGTTAGGCGAATTGAGCTCTGGGGACAGGTTAGCTATTTGGTATTAGCCCTTCAAATACGGTAAACTGAGTTATGGTTGTAGATATGCTTTAGTTTTACTTGGGTCGGGCGTCACTCGATTACTGGATCGCTGAGGCTGCTGAGATACTGGTTTATATAGATTGGCCGGATCGGGCCCAGCAGGTGGGAGGCTCATGCCCCGGAGCTAAATACTAGATGCGCCCCGGCATCCTTAATGTCGAGCCCGGGTGCGGTGGTTACCACGCAGCTATATTTGGTATCTCGCCCTGTATGGCCGCACCTTTTCTTGGCAAAAACTTGTTTTTGAAGTGGTGCAAGAGACAAATGAACAGTTATTACCACTGCCCTTGTTCACCGATGGCCAAAGGCAGTACCTCGCCGGGCAGACATGCGTACAACGCGAGAGAGTGTTTTTCCACGAGCAGGGGCATTTGTAAACGCCCAAAATCCCTTCTACCGGAGATGTGGCACATGCCATCATTCCTAAAAGATAGCCTTGATGATGCTGAGTTGAGGATTAGAGTTGCCTGAAAAGACTAAAGTGGAGAGTCTGGTGGTTATTCTCATGGCGGTTCTGATTATTATATTGTTGACACTTTAAAAATACTACTATCTACTAAATGCTGTCAACAATCAGGCGAATTTCTTATTATTTAATAAATAAAAAAAAAAAAAAGGGCGCTTTTTTTCTTTATTTTTGAATATCGCGAGGTAAAATCTCGTGCACGGTGGGGCGTTTTTATCAGCGAATATTATCGTACCGCAGTTGTTGCGGTATTGGTGACGATCCTTACACGGTACCGAAGGTAGAGGAGGTGAGAGTGGACGAGTAGCCAGAAAGCGAAAACAGGAAAGCTGTGTCATACCACTCTGGAAGCCTTATATTAGCAGCAATATGAAACGTCAGTTTTTTTTGACTTAAAAATGGGTTTTTTTTGGGGCTTGATGGATTACTCAATAATTTTTTCAAGTGACAGCACATTGATTAACTATTGATTAAAAAAATCCTTCAGCCGCGTTTTCTCGTTTTATGCCATTGAACACAACTTTGTGATCAGTGAATAACAGCAGAAAAAGTGGAGCAGACGGTGGTATCTTCAGGTTTTTTGGCCTACATGAACAGCTGACGCGTAAGTGGTGCTGGTGTCCTGCGTTTTTGCGCGTTGCGTCCCCGCGGGTTCGCGAGGTCGATCGGCTCGCGGGGAGTGATGGGGAGATACTAGTCGTATTTGTCGTCGGATATCTGTGGCAATCTCAGCCTTGCTAGCAAGCTTGTTTTGTGCAGATCCGAGTAAGCGGTTTAGGGTCTGATCCGAGTTGGCGGTTGATACCTAGAGGTTCTGGTGCTAAGGTGAGATCTAGGCAATTTTTTTGCGGCTTCGGAGAGCCGGTCATTGTAGCAGCTTCGTGGTGAGACGGTTGGTTTTGTTTGTTGTCGGTAAACAAATGTTCAGCTGACGGCTCAGGTGTTAGCTTAGGTTTCTTTGCCGCGGGTTGGAGCAGATGCTTGCAGTTGCTTTATTGTTTGGGGCTGATGGCGGTAGGCCTTAAACTTGCCTGAAGAAGTTGGTACACTAAAAAAGTGGAATGCAGTGATTTGATATGTTTCTACGACGACATAGAGGCAACAGGAATTTCAGACGGTGAAAGCGAGCATTTTGAGCTTCTGGCCTCTTAAAGGCTTTTTTTTCTAAGTCATACGTCAACCACGCGATCGATATTTTCATCACACAGGGGACACATCTCCGCTCTCTGACCGCGGGTGATAGTTAGTAGTTGAGTTGAGGCGGTTGTGTTTTTAGGAGCTGGCTTTTCGGTAGTGTTACATTGTATTTCACCATTTGTAATCATGGCAGTATGTGTTTGTGGCAGGTTGCACAAATACCAGCCTGTCAGGACATCGAGTCCACGTAAAAGGACCGGAGCAGCGGTCGTTCCTGGGTGCGTTTTGGCATCCACCTCCCTGCAGCACCATTACTCTCCACGCTTTATCATACAACCGTTATTACTTTCTTCTCTCTCTCCCCCCCCCGTCCCCCCTTCGGCGCGCTCCTCCTCTCTTCCCCTCGGTACACGGCACCGTAGACATCGTTAGTGTGAGTTGCATTAGGTAAAGGGGGGTTGTGGTGGCTGTATGCTTCCAGCCCGTCTCTTTGTGTTTGTTTGTTTCCCCCTGTCTGTGTTGTTTGTGTGTGCGTGGTGGCTGTCACTCCTGGCTCCTGGCTCAACCTCCACACACCTGCTGCAATCAGCTGTGCACCCTCCCCGACTACACACCTGCTTTCCATCAAGCCATTTACAACGGCATATCAACGGAGGCTCCACAACCTTTCTCCGCCAGATCGTCAAGTATCAGCCGTATCTCGCGTCTCTCCTCCGGTACACAGCATGCATTGCATTAGGTAACGCGAGATACGGCTGATACTTGCGCATTAGTTTCTGTTATGGATCAGTATCAACAGTCCTGCCAGTAACGTTATTATATTATCAATGCTACTTTAGTTATAGCCTGATATATGATAGCTAACTTTACAATGTTGAGATGTGTCGTTAGCTAACATTCTGTAGCTAACGCCGGCCACTCACCAAGATAGCTGGTTCTCCTCACACCACAGCTCAATTTCTCTCCGATGGCCGTTATTTCTTCTAATCCTTGGCTGCTCCTGGTCTCTTGGACGCCTAGCAGGCTCATAATTATAAGGTTGTGGTCCGTCATATGCATTCGAATATTCATGTTCAACTTCTTCTGTGTCTTCTGTGTCGAAACTAGCATTGGGATCCATGTTTATTAATACGTTACACCGGCCACTCTCCCCCTTGTGTCCCCCGTGTTACGTCAGGTGAACATTTTCTTACAAAAACGACGCGATGTCACTGTAGTGTATATTTCTGTATATTCTTTTGAAAATCTAGTGTATTCATCATTTTCCTACACATTTATTCACAGGTTTCTTTAACCTGGAAGTTGCTCTTTAAGTGAGTATGACACATTCATAGTTTATTACATTTTAAGAAGCCCTGAGACACAGTTTCGTGAAAAAAAAGCCAGCTTAACAGGTTAATAATGGTTTAAGTAAAGCATGCTAGGAAGTAAGGTGTTTATTCAATGTACAACTATGAATAGATAATGTGTGTCATATGAAGGCTATACAAATATACTGATAATGATACTTGTTTAAGAGAGGGGGGCTGTGTACTAATACTGACCTCCGACTTTCTTTATCTGAATATCTGAATGATTATACGAGGCCGCTGCCCGTCACCTACAACAGCGAGAGCAGTTTCAAGGCCAGTGGTTTCTATAGTGACCATGACTGTGGCTGTTTAGGACACTGTTGAAACCCACTATTCAGTACGCAGTATTAAAAAGCCCCCCAATGGATCGTTATCTTAGAAGATTTGTTATTTAGCAGTAAGGTCCTGGGGTCCAACAGTAGTTGTTACTGGAGTTACTGATCTTTCATATGACTAACTGAGTGTTTAGGTAGGTGTCGTGATATGGAAAGGCAACCAAGACATAACAGCTACAGTGCAGAATGTATAAAAGATAACCCATTTCACATAATCGCTGGACTGTTGAGCTGACAGTCAGAATGATGTCTGGGGCAGGGTGTGATGCAACCACACGCTGGTCTTTGTCTGTTCAGCTGGCTGCTCTAACAGATCGTTTGGCAGAAAACCAACCATCATGCTTTTTCTATGACTTGTTTTATCTGGAGGCTGGGAAACCGTTTGGTATTTACCTGTGACCACATGTGTTTAGAGAACAAAAGTTCATTTCTCTGCTAGGTCTCATGCCACTCTGACTAAGTGAGGACAGTGTGTAATGCACAGTCACATACTTTACATGTTGAACCTTATTTTTAAAGAATGTAAATCAGCCTACATCTTCAAAAATGTAGAAGACACATTTTCCCTCCACTGGCTTCCTGTCTCATTCAGGATCAAATACAAGATCGCACTACTGACCCATCAATGCATCCACGGGAACGCTCCTTCATACCTCAAAAGAACTACTCACATCACAAACCTCCACACGCAGCCTCCGTTCCACAACAAACCATCTGCTTCGCCCGCCGAGGACCAAACTCCGCACAATGGGGGATCGGGCTTTCTGTGCAGCTGCTCCTCACCTGTAGAATTCCTTCCCAGACCACCTGAGGACTCCACAGACCACTGACGCCTTCAAGAAAGGCCTAAAAACCTCTCTTTTAAAAAAAGCCTTTGATTAAACTTTTGTTTCTTTTGTTTGTTCTAGTATGCCTCCTGTAGCGCCTTGGGATTGCTTTTAGCAATGAAAGGTGCTTTACAAATCAAATGTATTATTATTATTATTTCCAGGCCATTGTTACTGTCATGCAAGCCATTGCTCCATCCTGACTCATACTCGGAAAAACCACAAGTTAATATTGTATCTAAAAAAAAAAGAAGCTATAAACCCATGTGCTGATTTGGAATAGATCAAAAACATATTTTCTTCCTCACAGAAATCCAATGCAAGGTCATGTTGTGCTGCTGAGGGTCATTGATAACCCGACCGTCTGTTTATTTTCTCTGTGCCTGCTGATTTGACTAATTCCAACCAACCTCTCAAAGTAAAGGCATGTCTGTCAGAATGACTCTCTTTGAAGTAAACAGTTGGGATACAATAATTCCAATTATCAACAGCCCACAGTTCACAAGAACACTATATATGGTATACCTTTGAACAATGTCCACAGTATGTCTGCAAAAGTATATGAAAGGGTAGACGAACCCATCAGCCAGTCCAACATTAACTGCATTTGGCTGGCATTTCATGTTGGCTCTAACCTAATGGTTTCTATCTCATTCAAACTCTTCTCATTCATGTTTTCTCAACACTTTATCCCTCTTGTTCATTCACTCTTTCTTACCATGCCAAGGACGGCTCTGCTAAACTGCCCTTATACCTCCCTTTCTCTCTAAGCCATCATGTCTAATGAGATTGGGCCTGTACCTTGAGAATAAAACATGCAGAGCGAGGGAGACAGGGGGGTAGAGAAAACGAAAAAGTAGGCTCAGAGGAAACAGGAGGAGAGAGTAATGGGTGATACGTGAGGACAGATACATAAATGGACTGCATTTATAAAGCGTTTTTCTACTCAGCATTCACCCGTTCACACATATTCATACAGAGGCAGACGCAACAATTCACATTGCCACATACTCATCATGAGTGATTAACACTCACACACACACTGTTGGCCATGCCATCGGGAGAAATGTTGGGTTCAGTGTCATGCCCAAGGACACTTCGACATGTTGACTAAAAGGGCGGAACCACCGACCCTCGAGTGGCGAACAACGGCTATAGCCCAAGCTACATCCGCCCAAAACTAAAGATTCATTCTAGTGATTTAAATGTGCATGCCAGAGAACAATATGGGGATAAAATCATGATGCCGTGTGCTTTGTTGTTCAGTCCCTCTGACCATGGTTAAGGCCCATGCAGCAAACCCAATAGTGGAGGACAAATTGAGCGTGTTACTGTGACCTGCTTTCACTGGCTTTTCATGTGCACATGTAGGGTAGAACATGATAAAAGATGGATGCTAGGTAACCAACCAGAGCCAAAACCCTCGGACAATTCACCCTTATCTCACATTGCTTGGGTTGGGACACGCTGTCAAACAAGAACTGCGGCTGGTAAGTTGATCTACTCTCGCCACTATTTAAAGTAACCAACCATTGTTTTGTTTAATAAAATATCCTGTGGCCTGATAAAGCAGGGTATAGGGCAGATTATTGTTTTAATCAAATCACTGAATACATTTACATTGCCTGGGATGACTGCAGTGATGTTGGTGGAGAATCAAATGGAGACAAAGAGTGCTTTATGACAAAACACTGGAAGATATGTAGAGTGATTGGTTTTGGCAAGGGAACATTTTGCATGACAGTTATATTGCTGAATGTGTGACAAAACACTGTGAAAGCTCCAACACAAAAATCACAGTTCAGACAATGATTCTTAATATTTTTTTACTTTGGCTAAAGCATTGTCCTAATTGTGCTAAAGCTGGAATATTGGCGTAACTTGTGGACTTAATATAACTTTATTATCTGCATTACAAAAGATGGCAGCTTGAAGGGAAAAGTATCTGTTTGAGTCTCAGGAAGGACTAAGGATCCCAAACTCTCTCCTGAATCCCATTTACAGTCAGTCACACAACATTGATCACCGGTGGACTGATTCCCACATCCTCATCCTGTTATTTGTCCACTCTCTGCCCAGCTCATCCCCCTCCTCAGTCTGTTAGATCCTATCCCATGCCCTTTTCTCTACTTTCCCTGCGCACTCCCACTTCTGTCCCAAGGGTAACATTCATACACAGGCATACTTACAGTATCCGTATCATTACATCAGTAGCGGGTTCGTTTTCCAGCTGATAATATAACATAATAAGCATGTTTGTAACAATGATCTCCTTAAAGTAGCTCACTTATTCACGAGTTGTAATAATCATGAGTTTTAAAACACTTGTTTACATCTTCCACTGGGATCCTTCATGCCATCTTCTATTTACCACATCCCCCACCCAGAAATGTCCCCCCAGTGTTTTCCCCTTCCTCCCCTCTCTGTAAAGAGAGGGACAGGGGTCAGTGTGGGGCCACGGCCATGCAATGTTCCTCATTAAACATCACCACAAGGCTTTGCTGGAAAACTCTTGCTGCCTCTTGTTTAAACTCAAAGTTGCAATTCCCATCAGTAATGTTTTATCTGTAAAGGAAATCAATGAAATAATACAAAGGAGATGTGATCCTCTCCAAAAAAAAAAAGAGACATGTGGCTTTAATCCCATGTCCATGTTGTTCCCATCTAGTAGTCCAAGGTGAGAGGTGATTTTGTCATGGTTTGTAAAATCACAATAACAGCATGAATAGGGGGGGGGGAGCGTAACACATCCTCTCTAATGGAGATGATTCGGAGTAAGAGGTTAACACATTTACATAAATGTTTGGAGGCAGTGATCAGACAACATGGTGACCCAGAGAGCCGGTGTGTGTTGGAGCTCCAAACAGGAGCAGCGGAGGAGGATGTACCGTCACTGGCAAACGGCCTGCCAACTAGGGCTGTACCCGAATATTCGTTCGTTGGCCAACTATTTGGGTTTCAATTTCATTATTCGGATATTCGTTTTTTTTTGTTTTTTTTTCTAAATGTATGCTATTAATAAAGGCGAATTGCCATATTCTTATACTATATTTATACTTTTGAATTGCACTGTTAAAATGCGGAAATATATACAATCTCAGCCTGTGCTCCTGACATCGCGTTCACTCACAGTCACGAACGCAAACGGCACGCTTCACCTCGCTTCACCCACAAAATGCCGAAGACTTCAGCTGTGTGGGACCATTTTAAATTGGACGACGGTAAGAAGAATATGTGCCAAATATGCAATAAGAAACTGGCCTACCACGGTGGCACAACAACTCTGAAAAGTCACCTGGATGCTGTAAGTAGTAGCCTAGCACTTTAGCTGTTTGTCAAGTTTGCCATGAAGAAGCTGCTTTATCCGCCTTCCAACAGTAACGCTTGTACACATGATAAAATAAACGTGCACTTACTTGCTTGGAAATAGTGCAAGCAATCACAACCAAATAGTTTTTTTTATATTAGTTTTTAATTATATCCGAATAGGTAAAATTGATTAGGAGTAATTGTGGTGAACATCTGGTGGCTAACGGCGCGTCTACACTACAGCCATCAAAAAAATCTTGAGCTGGCGGTCTGAGCTGGCGATTTTTGCGAGCAACGCGACCATAACCAACCAATCACATGAATCTCCCGCCCCGACATTACAAGCAATAGCAATTGTTAAAACGAAGTAAACTGGGATATAAACTTCCCCAACAGGCGAAAAACCTACCAGTTCTCACCCACTGTCTCCTGCCACCTTCCTCCATGGCCTGGTTCTATCCGTTTGTATCCCCGTAAAATAGTTCTGGTCGTAAAGATGAACCGAGTGATTTGCTATCGAAATCTCTCGTTTGGAATGGAAAGATAATGAACGGCTCTCCCAATGCATGCACGGCGGATTCTGATGTTGGCTAGCGCTTTGCAGCTGGCGGGGGGATTTGCATAAAACGGGTATTTTGATTGGCTGAGGCCAAGCATCGAGCCTCAGAAAGTTGACATTGTTTCAACTTTGATGGCCGATAGATTGCTCCGTGATGCTTGCAAAGCCATGCGCATGCTCCCCACAATGCAGTTCTGTGAAGATTCAAAATCTTCTACGGCATCACCCCATTCAATTGTGAATGGGCGAAGCGTTGAAAAGCATTATTCGATGGCCTGTAGTAGTAGAACGGGCCGTAAGGCAATGGCCATAAAGTTGAGTATGCTCAGCCTCTAATAATTAAGTAAACTGGTGTCCATAGGGGATCCCCACCGCATTCCCAGCCATTTCAACATCCTCACAATACAGCAGGACTCAGTAACTATCAGATGAACACCCATTTATATCTTATTATGTGTGATTGGCTCAGTACTACGCAACATATAAAAATAAATGATGTCCCTGTAGGTGTAATATGTATGATCTGCTGTATTATGTTGAGATGTGAATGTGGTTGCGATGGCTGGGGATGGCGTGGATGCCACCCTATGTGACACAGTTATTATTATATATAAGTAGGCTGACTACTATCACTTTAATGCCATTGCCTTACGGGCCTCGTCTACACTACAGCATCGAATAATGCTTTCACGCTTCTCGCCATTCACTTGAATGGGAGAGAAAAAATGAAAGTGAACTCGATAGAAGATTTTGGAATGCTTCCCACAGAACTGCATTGGTTGGGGAGCATGGCATGGCTTTGCAAGCACTGCACGAGCATCTATCGGCATCAAAGTTAACAATTGTTTCACCTTTTGAGGCTCGATGCCTTGCCATCAGCCAATCAAATCCCGTTTATGCATCAAATTACCGCAGTGCAGCGCTAGCCAATTCAAACCGCGTGCAAGCTGGGAGAGCCAGTTTCATTTCCTCATATCCAACGGAGAATATTTACGATGCAATCAACTTCCGGTTCCTTATACGAACCAGAACTATTTACGCGCAGGGATACAAACCGGAGGAACCAGGCATGGAGGGAGGTGGACAGGAGAATGTGGGTCATGAGAATGGTGAACCGTTTTTCGCCTGTTGGGGAGTTATAATATCTAGTTTTACTTTCGTTTTAACATTGCTATGGCTTTGTATGTTCGGCGGAGATTCATGTGATTGGTTGTTGGTCGTCGTTGCCGCAAAAAATCGCAGCTCAGNTTAAAGATGAGCTAGTTGGACCTTTTTGGGTTGAAGATGGACTCAAAATCAACTCCTAAAGCTACTGCCAGTTTTTAGAAGACACTTTAGTCCAGGGGTTGGCAACAGGCGGACCGCGGTCCGGATCCGGACCCAGACGCCGACCTATACGGACCCGAACCTATAATCAATACATTAATAAGGGATTTCAATTTTGACGGGACGATTCTATTTTAACCGCCGCCGAAAGGGGGCGAAAGAGACGAGTGAGCGATGCAGGGAGAGAAACACAGAAGAAGAGACGAGAGCGCGGTAGAGAGAAGCGGAGAGGAGAGTGAACAGGCGTGTTAGCGGCAGACAGGGAGAGACAAATAATTACACATGGTGCTCTCCGAGAAGAGGAAAGTGGACAGTGAGAACAGAGCTTTTAACCCTGAGTGGACGGACTCATTCATGTTCATCCTGCCCACTGGGAGCACAGAACCAGTGTGTCCCCTTTGTTTAGAGACCGTGGCGCTCATTAAAAGTGCCAAAACGCCACTATGAGACAAAACACAAAGTGTTTGACCAAACATTCCCTCTCGTCAGAACTGAGGTCACAAAAAATATGATCAGTCCACCAGGATCAAAATTAAAACTTAATATTGTTCCAGGGCAGGCTAACCAAGGCTAACCAATGAGCACCTGCATGTGTGTATGAGAATGGCCCTGACGCCATTTCAGTCCAGATTTACAAACTCCTGGCAGGACAAGCTCCTGCTCAATTCTCGCACTGAATTAAAAAAAAGTGAGTGAGGGACTGCAATATAAGAGGGAAAGAAAGAGAAACTTTAACACTGTTCAATTGTTATGATGTGTAAAGACTGATATTGTTCTATAATCGTCTGAAACTGTTAAGTCATGATGTGAAACGGTTAACAAAGAAAAAGGGAAACTCGAGCTGCTGCTACACTTTATTTATCTAAAATTAAGCACTTTTGAGATTCACGGGGGGGGGGGAATTGAGAGACAGAAAGGAAGTCAAATTAACAAGAGAGAACAGCAAAGAGGAGGAGACAGAAACTGATGAAAGACAAAACTTAAAAGAAGTGACGTATGATCATGCCCCCAGATAAAGTACCACCCTTAACAACAACCAAACCTGCACGAAACATCTTGGTCTGCTGCACACACAAACACTGTGTGGTCTTCACACACACACTTTTACACTGAGTGTACAGGTTGGAAAGAGCAAGGTATCTTTCAAAATCACCAGAAATACACAATGTATCATAGCAAGACACTAATAAAGAATGTTCTAATATTTCACTTATCATGAATGGACCACATGTGACAAACTACCCAGGAAATGGAACCAGCATTACTTTATTCTATATTTCTCAATAAAAATGGCACTGAAAATAAACCCTTTTGCACTAACCTGATCCGGTTACAATCATTAAATCCTGCATTCTTTGGAAGTTATGATTAACTTGGCTGAGACATGAGTTGCATTACATATTATTGTCAACTCATTTCAACTCCTGCTGTTTCAATAGAGGTGCAGGACACAAACACGGCAGTGGAAAGCGAGGCCAAAGTTGGTCAAATGTGACAAAAACAAAAAACACTGAAATGGATTGTGCTTCAGGGGGTAACGTGTCACACTTCAATTTGTTATAGTTATTTTTGTAGTTTTCCGCTGAAAAATAAAATAATGGAAAAAAACGCCTGGCACACGAAATCTGTCTAAACCTCAGAATCATAGCACCTGAATGTAAGGTGTTAAACACACTTTGTTATGCATTTCAGATTATGTAAGGCCTTCAGCCTAGTAAACAACACTTACTTTAAAAAACGTTTCCAGACACCCAGCTTAAAAAAAAAGGCATCTATGTGCCACTTTGAAGGTTTTAGGTATAGGCTTTAGTTGTATTCAGCAAGCAACAGGCCTTGCGTCATAATTGTAGACAGAGTTCAAAAAGGAAAACCAACTATCTGGGAAAATGCACATTTACTGGTTCAACAGTGCTGCTGCCCTGAAAGGAAAACCATCTACAGCTTCTATTGATGTTACGAGTGATCTCTGCTTTCAAAATACTAGTGCTCACATAATCAACACAACACACCTAGGCAGGATTTAGAAAATAGTGACTCGTGCTTTTCCTGAAGAAGTAAACACTCCCCCCTTATAGGTTACAGCATTTTAAACACAACGTTCAAGATTCTTTACAGTGAAAGTTTTCCCATTTACATTTGGTAAAAAAAAGCAGAATGGACAGAGCATTAATAAGAGCTACGCTTTATGTATCCAGGTGATTTGTCATTTAGCTAGCTGCGTTATATTCTTTTGAGAGTGGATTTTTCTCCTTCTTAAAGGCTCTCTCCATCATTTTTTGTAATATAGCATCTGCTTTATCCCAGCTGTCTTTCTTTTAAAAACACATTTAATCATGTCTATTATGATAACTGGGACACATCTGTCCCTCCATCCATCTTTTAATAAAAAGCCCCACTTATTTCAGTGACAGAGCATCCATTCATCCCCCTCCTGTTTCATTTAGTTAGCACGCACTGCCAGAAGGACACTAGACAGGCCAGCTCCAAGAAAAAGAAAACATGCACATATTAGGAAGACCTCTTTTCTATTGCTCCTTTCTCCTTTATCTACCACTGAATGAATACCGAGGAAGACACCATTTAATTTAGGTAAGTCTCTTTCAAAAAACAACAGGTGATCCTTTCCTGGAGTATTCTTTTTAAGTGAAACTACATCTTAAACTAAACTTTTCAGCAACCTACCATTTCTCCACACAGAAAGGGTATCTTAAAAGTCTGTGCCCCAACATCACAAGATATAATGAAGGCACAACAGTTTGTGTATCCAAAACAATATCTCCTTTTGTTAAGCAGCTTAGGCCTGTGTAGTGATCCTGCTGTGGATTAAGGCGGCAGGAGTAAGGAAAAAATAAAGCATGTCAAATAGGACGTCGTGTTTTAGGAGTATACTGCCCTGTCCATGGGAATTGTATTAGCAGCTAACTAACTCATTTACATTTGAGGCGTCTAGCCGACACAATCATGCACAGCCATTTCCTGCAGAGCTAATGAAAGGTTAAGAGCACACGGGTGATTCGTATATATGCAACTAGCCTAATAAAAAAAGACCAAAAGAGATTTTTTACAACAGATACAGATCATGTCCACATAACACAACCTGTCATATCATTGTGAATCTCTCAAGACTTTTCAAATAAAGTCTTGCATCTTAATCCCAGGTCCAAAGACTTCTGCCATACAGAGAGCTGTTCTATGTCAAGCTCAATACAATGTTTCACTGTGGTCAGATTTCGCTTCATCAACGGGACAAAATGAGCCTTTGGTCTAACTTTAGTAGGTCATCGCCTGAGGAATGCAGCATTTTATAAAACAAACCAGTGCTTGAAAATGAGACACTTACATATTTGTAAACCTTTCAAGTGTGTTTAAGAGTCAGGCCTTAGTGAAGGAGGCTCTATATTGACACTCAAATTCTGACAACGTTTTATTTGAAACATAATATTAAATATAACCGGACCAGGTAACCCGCCATGTTTTAGTCACATAGTAATAAGCCTTGAAGTACTATGTCACCTCATTAAACTGAATGACATCACTATAACTTGCCTTTAAAGGTTCATCCTTTGTATTTTAGCTGAACTGGTCCTGCTGCTGAAATGTATTTTTGTCTGTAGATTGGTTAGTAGCAAGGTTTAAAATTAGGGCCGAACAACTCATTGAAATCAAACTGAAATTGTTTTGTAATGAAAATGGTACAAGATATAACGTCGCCTGAGCCTCACGCACACACACTGCCTTACACTCCACATGACATAAGAAAGCTATTGAATCGAGAAACCAACTTTTTTAAGGCCAAGCCACCCCCAAAGCTACAAGAGGTAACTTTGGTGTCTATATCCATAATAACCCTCAGTGTTTTCATTGCAATCTAGGGAAAATATTCGGTATGGGCCCTTCGGTTCGGTTCACGTGTGTACCGAAGTGTACCAAACGAATATAACGTTAAATGTAAAAAATTGAGAAAGTGAAAAAAAAATTGGAAGTAATCTCAGGTTCTGCCTTGCAGTGTTCGAGTAGCATGTTCCTGCAGCCCATGCTCCGAGGCTGCATGAACGCAGCGTTCAGTGTAATTTCAACGCGTCATAGAGCGACCAAGTCATTTAATTAAACGAGAGGCATACTATGAGAGCTGGTCACAGGGATGCGTTCAAATTTAGTCAGTAGTTTGGGGAACTGTCGAAATGGCGAACGTAAATAAAGTTGAGCTCGAAAATCCTCCAGCATCATTGAAGTGTCCGGTTTGGGAACATTTTGGTTTCGCAGTTACGTACAAGGATGACGGACAACGACAGGTGGACCGAACCAAACTGTTTGTCTGCATTGTTCAACTAAAATTGATTACGCGGCTGGCAATACATCAAACTTGCACACTCATTTGAAAAGGCATCACCCGAACGTGAATATCACCGGTACCAAAAGAAAAAAGACTGAAGTGCAAACCCAACTCCCGCTAGCATTTAAGCCTCCACCACTCGCAAAAAGTTCAGTGCCATGTTAGCAAAGCGTTACCTGGCTGTATCTGACTGCT
>NW_011336014.1:93882-123909 GCF_000735185.1 Notothenia coriiceps
ATAAGAAACTGGCCTACCACGGTGGCACAACAACTCTGAAAAGTCACCTGGATGCTGTAAGTAGTAGCCTAGCTTAGCTGTTGTCAAGTTGCCATGATGAAGCTGCTTTATCCGCCTTTCAAACAGTAACGTTACACATGATAAAAACGTGCACTTACTTTGCTTGGAAAATAGTTGCAAGCAATCAACCAAATAGTTTTTTTATATTAGTTTTTTTATTTTATCCGAATAGTGAAAATGATAGGAGTAATGTGGGAACATCTGGGGCTAACGGCCCGTCTACACTACAGGCATCAAAAAATCTTGAAGCTGGGCGTGTCTGAAGCTTGGCGATTTTTTGCGAGCAACGCGACCAACAACCAATCACATGAATCTCCCGCCCCCGACATACAAAGCAAANACATCAAACTTGCACACTCATTTGAAAAGGCATCACCCGAACGTGAATATCACCGGTACCAAAAGAAAAAAGACTGAAGTGCAAACCCAACTCCCGCTAGCATTTAAGCCTCCACCACTCGCAAAAAGTTCAGTGCCATGTTAGCAAAGCGTTACCTGGGCTGTATCTGCTACCTCTGTCCCTAGCGTTGTGGCAAATACAGATTATTTCAGTTCATCAAAATGCTGCACCTTAATGTTTATTTTATTATATTTTGTATTTATTTGAGTGAATACATTATTCACACTTTAATAATAATTAAAAACCCCCAAAAAATATTTCATGTTTTGTGATCATTTTTTCTGCTGTACCGAGAACGTACCGAACCGTGACCTAAAAACCGAGGTACCTACCGAACCGAAATGTTTGTGAACCATTACACCCCTAGTGCAATCCTAAATGGAAAAAGTTATTCTTCTCTTCTTCAAAAGGGCCGAAATGTTTTGGAGCATGTGCTGTTGAACTAGAGGCACTATAGTACTCTTTATACCTATGGGCTACAACAGCAGTCAGGCAGGAGCACATGATGCCTTCCATCGTACAGGCCTGTGTTGTTCCCATCAGAAATGGAAGACCCCCGGGGGAGTGTACACAAGCCTCGCCTGATCATCTACTGTCATGGATGTCATGTGTGTGACCCACAGCATCGAGGCAGAAGACTCAACAATGTCACCCCACTGTCCTTTATTGCCTTCTTGCATGATGTGTAGAAAATGCTGAACAAGCGATCGCTAATCAAGATACACTGAGGAGAATTGCTGTTTTGCGTCATAGGGCTGGAATTTGAACGGGCGTGAAACCAAGTCATAACACATCTGTTTGCCTTAACACACACGCACACACGTACACATACACTCTCAGAATTAACAGGTGCACGCACACACACAGTGCTCCCTCAGCTGAGGTCACAGCTGTTTGACAGCAGCCAAACCCCACTTGTGTGAGCATTGAAACAGAATCTGTAATCCCCCTTTTTACCCTTAGCCTTAGCCAGCATGTATCAATCTCCAAACTTGACCAATATTGCTTTAGCAGAGATGAACACTGTGCATATGGGGCATGATAAATATGATTAGGCTATAAATGCAAGATAGTAAAACTAGAACTAAAGATTCAACCAATCTGCCTTAGTCGCTGTACACAAATCTGAGGAATTTTTTTTAACCCAGCAACTAGATGTTACACTTCACCAGTGTTTCAGTATCTGCCAATGATTCTAGCAGAAGAGAAACTGTGCAAGACTTCCAAACACATAAAGCGTTGTTGAATTCTGTCATTAGATTAGAAATGTTACTTGCAGATCATTGAACTTAAGAAGGTAAGATAAGTTCCCTGATCATCACAGCTGATCATCACAATGGAGGAACTCATTGAGGAAACAGAACCCCCATTCACGAGGTAACAGCCCCCGGCTCCGCAGCACACTGATGCGATGTAGGCCATGCTACTCTCAGCAGCACACAGGAGAGCAGAGCTGTGGAGCAACTTGAATCTTCTGCCAGAGTGAGAAACACAGGGGAGTGATGCAAAAGGAGGCATGGCATGACTTCTGCTGAAGGCATCACCCAGTGTGACTTTGATAAAGTTGTGATGTGGGCCTATTTCTGTTTTCAGTTTGGATCTAACTTTCAGAGCATATCCTGTTAAAAGGACCGTTCAAGTATCAACATACCACTTAAGCTGACAAAGTGGTAAAACATTTTGGCGGCTAATTTCATAAAAATGTCTTTTAACTAAGTCAAGTGAAAAAAGTGGAAAGCTTTTATCAAGGTCTATGTAGTCACGGCACAATTTGCTCTTTTTAAACCGTTTTTATTCAACAGTTTATTAAATGATTTGCCTTGAAAAGCTATTTATAGTCAAATTAGACCATTTAAGGCTTTCGTGGTTCAAATCACAAAGATATAAAGTACTATTTTAGATCATGACAGTCGGACAGACAAGGAGAATGGAAACCTAGATTATATGAGTGGCAGATAAGGGCTCCGGCTGATTGGAATGGGATTTTCTGGGTGCAAGTATGGCAGGCCTCACACACTTGGATACGTCTGTCTCTCAGGCGGAGATGACATTGATTCCAACTACATCAGTGACAGCACTTCTAGCTTCACCTTTTCTTCCACTGACACAAAACACACTTACGCTGCCTTTCATTCTGTCACTCATGCAGACAGTATCAACGTAAGAGGTGACAATCATAACAACAAGACGTAAACTTACGCTCAAAGTCAGAATCCTCATCATCGTCGTCATCATCCCCGTTGGACTCTGTTTGCATGGGCTCTCCATCAAACATCACTCCTTTCCCCATCTTGCCACCAGCTCCGGCCCCATCCTGGCTTCTGGTTTCCCGCAAACGGGTGAAGTACTGTACTGCAAAATCCACCAAGTCTGAGGGTCTTTGTCGCAGCACCTCCACAGTGTACCCCTGCAGCAGTTCTGTCAACCCCACTGGTATCTCAATACTCATGGCTGTGTGTGGCTCAGTGGCGGCGTATGCTATCTATCTGCTGAAGGAAAGAAAATTAGTCAATTTGTTTTGGTACAGAGTCTTACTTGTATCACAGTCCAGGGCTTTCTTAATAGTTGCTTTGAACGCTGAGTTTTACTATGGCGGTACAAAGTGTGCCCTGTGTGGCCTGTGAATGTTAAGTGGCTGATGACTGCTCTACAGGGGAACTGAAATGAATTGAAGCAGCCTTGATAACTGAAATAATGTCCATCAAGTTTGACAGCTGAACAGATACTGCACTAGCATGTATGAAGGTAGTGTAATGACGTACATTAAGTGTTGCTGTGACATTGTCACTGAGCGGCCACTTATCTAGGGTTGAGCCAAGAACACACAGTTCCCACAGCTGCACCAGCAGATATGAAACCAACATTTGCAAGAAGGGGAAGAGATAAACAGCTACATTCGCTGGGTTTCAGCGATATTACTACTCGGCATTGACAGAAACTGAGCTGTCAACTTGGGTGGGTTGCCGGCTCGAACTAGCTAGCAAAGCAGCTAATGTGGCTAATGTTCATGACAACTGGTTTACTGCCCTATTCGATCTACATGTAACTATACTTACATATATAACCTAGATAACAAACAATTAATACAGCAAACGTAGATGGGCTGTGTTTTAAGCGTTGTCTTACGTTAAAGGCATTGAGCATTAGCTTTCTTGCCACCTTCAATGAAGCCTTTACCGTTAGCTCACGCTATAATATGGCGCACTGGCTGCAGGGAGTTAAGCCACAGATAAGTGGCCGACTGGATAAACGTTACCATGCAAGCACAGCATGATGTCAAGCAACGTTAAGCTATAAACTAACCTAACGTTACTGTGTGACACTTACGTGAGAATCTGTCTCCCCGGCTAAACTAGCCAGTCCCCTCCTTCTTGGTGTCTTCCTTGTTCTCTCTTATTTCGTCTCTTCTTTTTAGCCAGTCTCTTTGCCAGTGTATCAACCGTATACCTCCACACTAAAACCCGGTCCAACGTTAAAGCCAATAAATGTTACGTGTGTCGCCGAGCTAGCGTTTTGAGGCTAGTTTAGCTCCCCAGCCAGCTGTACAGCGATGCTGGCTAAGTTGAGAGGAAAAAGCAGTCGACTTCACAGCTGCAGCCTCTTACGACGTCCACGCACTTGGGGAGGGTGGGACTTGCTGTGGCAGTATGGAGAGCTGACTAGCGGCAGGCTAACTCGCAGAGCTGCTAACTACTTGTTAGCATCTGCCTGTTTGTCCTTTGATATCAGTCGAGCGACTCCTCTCCTGGAGACACTGATAAGTCAGCTGCTGCAGCCAGGTGAAAACTCCTTAAGTCAGCGTTTTTGCCACACCACTTTTAAGTACAACCACGAGTACCGACAAAAACCCTTTTTTAATTTTATTCCAGCAGTGTCGCGGCTAATTACATCAAGAGAAGCCTGCAGAAATTAACTGAACACGCGTTTCTTCCCTCCCGGCGAAACACTCCGCACTACACTCAGGAATGAACCGCTGCCTGTAGCCAGCGTAAGGAGGCGTGGCTACTGAGTGAGCAGAGAGCGTTTGACATTGATTGACAGAAAGCTGGACCAATCCGAAAATAAGTTCTGCATACCCCAGCCCAGCGCCCAGCCAATTGGATATTGGCATGTAAATGAAGGCGGGATCAAAGGCAGACTCATATTCTCAGAATAGGACCACACCCACAGAAGTGGCCTTCACAATTTGGCAGAGATCTCTAGAAATAGTAGAAAATAAAGAAATATATATACAACTAATTCAGGGAAACATGCCTGGATTTGTAAAGACTAATGAGAAAAAGTGTTTTCTCTATTCTAGAGTATTTTCTAATATGTATTCTTGAATGAGGGTGTGCTGCAAATAGTGTGATGAATTCTTGAAATAATACTTGTGATGTGAAATGTAAATAAAAACAATCCTATATAACTGACTTCAGAACTTTGCTGCTCTTTGACCTGCAACAACCCATCATTCCACAGAAGTTTGTTTTATTAACTTTGCTGTGGTATCACTGAATACAATACATTACACATCGGTACAGCTAAAAGTCTGCAGCAGAATGCCTTTCTTGAAAACCCTATATCCTCGGTGTTATTTAAGTACGAAGATTACAATTCTCAATTTCTGGCCCTGATCCCTTATTCCCTTGTCCAACCCATCCATCATCCTTTCCTTCCTTCCAGACTTTTAAGGCTCTTCAGAGGACACAACTATGTGCATATCAAATCTTAGTGTAACCCTCTAAATTGCATCATACTAGTTCCACCAGTCTCTGCACATTTCTTTCTATTTTTGTACGTGCAGCTTCAGTGCATTGGTGATTCTTGTGTCCTCTCACCATCTTCCCACTCTTGTTTACTTTGTTTGTCTACAGTCAGTTTTCCCCTGCTGAAATGAGCCTGTCTACGTGGAGCAGGATCACTGAGGGACGATCTACAGGTACCTATTCTGAGAGGTTTGCTAAGCACCACCACCGTCCATGTAGCATCTCCTCTCTTCCATTTCCGTTCCTCAGCTGTCACAGAGGTAAAGCCGTTGCCATGGCCACAGCGAGCACCGATTTAATTCCTCTTACCTGATTCTGATTGGTTTAGGAATTTGTTTTCAACAAACACAGATGAGAAACAGAAGTCCAGGCTCCCTCTGCTGGGAGAATACACTCTGGTTATAACACATTATTTGAAAGGTTCCTGTCATGTTAAAGATAAAGATGTTAACCCAGAGTGTGTAACTGATTCCAAGCTGCTTCTTTAAACAACAGAACAAACTCCTCAAAATTAACCACATAATCAGTAGGATAATTCTCAGTCTCACATGGTAGATAATGGTGGTTGATTACCCCGCTGATATCTATTAGCTTGTGAACCTTCCCTTAGTCTTTGCTGTATTTGCTGTATTAGCCCACAATAAGACTCATGGCAGCGTATGCCTCAAGGGAGTGCATTTTTCTGTGTAACCACTTCCCACAGGAACATAAACAAGTAGCAGTACAACCTATAGAGACAGTGACAGATGAGTTTTCACATGTACAGCCGGGACTGGGGTCTTGGCTTTCCTAGAAGTGCCATCCTTTGGGAGTTTCTGCGAATGTGGTTCCAGTCAACTCTAAAAGTGTCTCAAGGAGAGCTAGCCTACATTTTCAGAGAGAGGGGGGAGGATAGAGAACATGGGTGAAAGTAGACACTTAGTGTACACTGTAGGCTATGTGGAGGTGTGTATAGACTGTGTGCGTTTTAGTATCTGTCATCTCCAAACATCTCCATCTCGGACCGCTGACACACAGCCAGTTTTCCATTTAGGCGTTATCAGGTGTTAACATAAGGATGGACAACGGTGAGGAGGATGAGAGAAAACAGACTGTACCATATGCTTGCAGTGTCTCAATGTAGGGAATAAAACAAAAGGAGAAAAGAGCCAGGAAATAATCTTAAATGACACTGATGGTGGTTTTATAACTGGAAGTTGTTATCAGGGGAAGTATTGCTCAGATTAAGTAGTAATGGAGGACCACCACTTAAGATATATGGCGTGCATCATGTGATTGATGAAAGGTTTTTGCTTTGGAAACTACGTCTAGTGCTTATGAGTTGGGGGTTAAGTAAAATTAGACTTTATTACCACAACAATTTCTTGCAATGAGATTTAAAAGTAAGGGCTCTGAAAACAAATAAAATATAGAAATAGAAATCTGTATTTGTTATCTTCAGCCACCCTCAAAACCAAATTGGTTCATTCATGTCTTGCCTTTTTGTACACACCGACACTACCTTCATACAACCGAGGCTGTCTCAAATTAATGTTGTGATACAACACCACCACCTACTGACTGATGCGCGCCTGTTCAGACTCAAATCTCAATAGTTCTCAAATCTCAAAATGTTTTCCCGCATTGTTCTTAAATAATTTCAAATGTAAAACTTCACAGAAACCACAACAGCAATATTGTCTTATCCCACCCAAATTCACCGGATCACTGGTCTGCAACGCATCATGAAAAATGTTTAGGATTCTGACAATATCTAACATAAAAAAACAAACATTCAAGGAACTTGAAGACTGTTAGGAGGTATTGTGCGGTCTCTAAAACAGACCCCAATTCACTTGATACCTTATTTCATTATAATTTATTACATGTATTTCCTATAATATAATGATATGAGAAGGCTTTTCTCTATCACACTATATTGTATGACTATCTGTTATGAAAAATCATAACAGATCTGTGTTTTAAGCAAGATCTTTACCAGTAAGTAATTATGGACAGAAATATTATTTTTGTGCGCACAGTTCAAGTAATGATTTTTTTATTTGTTCTTAGTTTACGAACTGCAAATATTTGAGTCCTTCATTATTAGTGTTTGCTTGGATTAAATCTAAATTAAGTTTAAACCTTGAAACTAAAAAAGTGCAATACAGCCTTTTGCATTTTGAAGGAGGTTCATAAATAGTAATCTCTCGTATTCACTTGTTTTTTTAACAAAATCTCAACATGTACAAATGGAGAAAAGGCTGAATAACATTGCCAAATAGGGCAGTCTAGATAGACCCCCCCAAAACACGTCTCGTTGTTTTGTATTACAAACCATTCTGTAGATATCATGTGATCAACAGAACTTCCTGTTTTTGCTGGAAACTAATGGGAAAAAATGGTTAATTCACAAATGTGACAGTCATTACATTAACCAGATGAGGACCTCATCTATAATGTGAAAAACTGTGTTGTTATCCTTTATGTGTGTGTCTACAGGCACTTAAAATAAACAGGTGTTTAGTTATGAACTATCTCCGCATACACATAAACACTCAGAAACTGATTGGACAGAAATTGACAGAGACAGATAAGCTATAAATATAAAGAGACTGACAGGAGAAACACAAGCAGACAGACACAATTACTGAGACAGAAACTGATTTGACAACCAGGAAATGGAAAGTAACGGAGGAACGGATCTGCTTAACGCAGCTCTGTACAGCTGATTTATATCAAAACACACTCTAATCGACTCACACACACAAACACGCTTAGATAAATGTTCAAAATTGTAATGGGGCATAAACAACACTAGGCCACAATCCAAAAATAACGGACAGTTCATATTCCCATACAAATCTTTTATTTGGGTGGAATGCTTATTTTGCTGTTTGAGTCAAAACCTGATACCAGCAGTTTAGTCCTCAAAGATATTTGACCACATTGTCTTTGATTTAAAATGACAGAATGTTTAATGAAAGCACGTCCAGGTCATTTTGTAAGTGGAGATACCTCAAGATTGATGTGAAAGTTCCTGAAAAGTAAATGGGAAAGAAGTAGAAGATTTCCCCAAACCTGTAGCAATAACACCCTGTTGATAAGATCTTGTTATAAAACAGTTTTTAATATCAGATGGTTTAAACATTTATAGTTCTCTGACAAACTGCACAAAGACGCACAACGCCGACTTAAACCCACAGTAGTAAAATACTCTCTATGCATAATCATATCAGAATTATTGTCATACATTTTTGCGATTGCGGACTGTACACACTTACAACCCTGACAGTTTCCATCGAAAAAAAGTATTGTGGACTTTCATGTAGCATAAAAAGTAAAAGTGACAAAATATGACAATATATTTAAATGTTAGGGTATAAAAAGTGCCTTGTCATGATGTGTAATCAATATATAGTAGCCTATACATAAAAGGAATACCTATAAATACTCTAAGATAAATAGAAGATTTATAAAATACATCGCATTCTTCATTTTTGTATTTCCATCGAGTGTTGTTAGCAATGCTATGCTTTTATACACTGTTTTACAATTAGGTTAAGTAATCAAGCAGTCTGGCCACTGTACATCAACATTGTTTTATGTTATTAAAAGCAGCAAGATTTGAATGTTTTTGCTCCAAAATGCAATGTCAACCATTAAAAAATGGCATCATAAACTACACGTATAGATTAGATTTAAATGGGAGGATGTGTGAATTAATTACATTACATGATTAATTCAAGGTAGAACCTTTTTTCATGCATTCACAGCATTTTGGAGTCCTCTTCAATTCTTGCTGTCTGTTTGAGCACTGCCACTAGATTTAATTCATGCAAAGTGCACTGAATTATTCCAGCGCACTCTAATCTCATAACATTACAGAAAGACTGGCCTGTGCCCATTAGTCCTCTATCATATATAACAAGCTCTTTTCTTAGAAACAGTCATAAAGTCAAAACACATTTTGAATTATTTCCTTTGTATTTTCTCTACTTACTTAACATATAACTTCACTCATAACATAAAAGAGATATTAACAGTCAAGTGAATTATTACATATTAACAGAGCAATGCATCTGTACATGGCTATCTCTCAGTATGACAACATCCACCACTTTCAAATCAAAACAAGGGATAGATGGGGGCAAAAACATAGCAACTCCCTAAAATTCGAAATAAATCATTAAGAAATTGAAACGTTGTGTTGTCAGTAACAGCAGAGCAGCCTGATTTAAATTCAGCGAGTTTCTTATTATTCACTGCGACGCTAATTGTCTGCTCTCTCATCTCCGCGCTCGCACCAAAGGGAATCCTCACAGCAGCGAACTGAACAACCAGCTCTGAAAGCGCTTTTCATCCTGCACCATTAACAAATACACATCTTTCACTGGCTGATAAAAATCCAAACAAAAACTGTGCTGCCATGGTTACAGTCAGCTACACTCTCTTTTCCTCTCACTCCATCTCCATCTGTCTTTGCCCTCATAGCAGTATGCACTCTTGTAGTCTGACAGGTAGATTTGATTTAGTTGACGTTCTGTTACCCAGCATCCTACGAGTCTGAATCCATTGTGCAGCAGGGATGCTATTACCAGTTTGAATATACCTGGGACTGTGCAGCCTTTGTGTGTGTGCTGTGCCGGCTGCCGCCCAATCAGGAGCAGATTGTGTTTGAAGTGCTTGTGATAAGACGCTGGGGTTAAGGGTCTGACTCCCACTGGGACCCGTGAATACATTACATCTCAATCTGTGTCAATGTAACCTGATATCTTCGCCTGAGGACTGAGAAAAGCAGGGAAGAGGATGCGTTTACACCCTGAAAAAGGATAGAGTGAAAAGCATTCTTTGTATCATTAATGTCTCATTGCATCTCCATGGTTTTATCACTACATCAAAGACAAAAAGGATAAAAATAGCCAAACACCTCAGAGCTGTCTGCAGGGCATTTGTGGGTCACACTAGCGCACACACACTCATTAATATCAAGTGTTTGCATCCCTGAAGTTATTTAGTAGCTTAGGGTTAGCTGAGTCGGTGGAGATTCAAACAATGTGTCCTCTGTTAAACAGTTATCTGTCCAAAGAGCCTGAGAAGAAGAACATAAGCTGTTGCTGTTCTGATAATTGAGCACTGGGGGCAGTGTGGGTGGCTGACAGTACGAGATGTTGGAATTAACAGCAGAACAAGGGGCTCTGTGATGGACAGAACAAAGAGCGCTGGTCACCAAAGCAACACAAAAAGGTGGAGAGAGAGGGTGACACGGGGTGAGGCAGGAGGAGACCGGGTGAGGGAAACGAGAGGGAAAAAGAGACGGAGCAGGCCTGAAGCCAGAAATCCATCTCAATCTGTAGGTCTTGTAGGGATCACCGTGGTTACTATACATGTAAAATGGAATTAAAAAAAATCTACGTTGCCGCCGACCTGCTGCCGTGGTTACACATGAGTAACGGTCACCGTGGATACCACACTGTGCTTCCCCTACTCTCTCTGCGTGAGGCCTTTTGAACTCTGTGTGATAGAGAAAAGAGCCAGAGGGGAATGAGATGTGTTTTCTACAGAAATGCACAATGTCTGAAGTCAGACACTGATATGAAAGCCACACAATGTTTGCTCCCTTCCCATCTTTGATGATTATGGTGGAAAAAATGCCTCCTGACTCCTCCTCATGCTAAATGAATAGGTGGAGGAATCTCAGGACGCTTAGGAATACCTGCTAATTACAGCCTACCTGAAATATCAAATAAAGAGCTCAGTGTGTTTCTGTCCAGCTTATAATTACCGGCTACCAAGAATAAAGGCTACTGTGGCATTATTGCTATGGTTTCGTCAGCCACTGCTGACTCTGAGTACTCCACACTGCTGAGAACATTTTGAAAGTTGACAGATTCAAACATTGGATATATATAACAAGTGAGATATTAGTTTGACCACAGCTGCAGCTACTTTTATTGTAGATGCGATCAGATGAAGCCCAAGCTATTCCCATGGCTGCCATAAAGTCCATCTTTTAAATTATTTGTATTATTTCCATTCTAAAATCAAATCAAGTTCATTTTCCATGTCTTTTGAATCCAATTTGATTAACTAAAAGCTGCTTCAAACCCTTTCACACTTCCAGGAATAATATCCTGATGGAGAATAGTCTTCAACTACTAAAATGTATCTATAAAGTTACCATCATGTGCGGATGCAGTAGTTCTATTTCCCAAAGCTGCTAAAATGTATTTTAAGATCAATGAATTATATTAGATTGTTGTGGTGTTTAGGTTCAGAAGTTAAAATCTCAGTAACATCCCTTTCTGTCCCTTCACCTCTGGAATTCATTCTGGACCACATCCTGTTTTTCCAGCAAAATGATAACTGCAGCATTGTTCTGAGGGGTTGGGATCCCACTGTGGCCTCCCAGGCAAGAAACGGACACATCCACATGAAAAGATCTGGATGAAGTGTCCTCCAGATGCCAGATGCTGTGATGAGAAGAGATCTCTTCTTTTGTTCTCAGTAACAGAGAGGGGGTTCCCTTTCATTTTCCATCTGGTCTGAGCTTAATGAAGTTACAGCTTCAGAGATTGAGCCTAACAATGTCACCAACTGGGACCGGAAAGGTCAAAGGTCACATAGAGAGGGGACCTTTTGAACTTTGCTCTTTTTCTGTAATTCCCACCTGCAGAGGGAGATTGAATATATTATAACTTATAATGTAAATGAAGGTGTTGGGGAAGTAATCCTAAGACTGTTATAAGAAAATATCTTAAACAAGGAAAAGAAGACTCTGTTGCTAGGATCCATCGAAGAATTCACTTAATTTGTAAAACAACATGCCGGATGATTATTACTGGATTTAAAACTAGACCTCAGGCCTCACGATTCAGATAAATGGATTACGAAATATGTAAAGTTTAAGAGCTAAGCATCTGTCTCCAGGCCAAAGAAAAAAGGGACATGCGGAAAAGTGAGGGGAAGAGAGGATATGTTATGTATACACAGACACATGTACTTAAAGTACAGTTTCTGAGCCACTATAAAAGTGTCAAAAGTGGTGTTTTAGGTCATTTGTAAAACACTGCGCTCACAGAGGAGAGTTTTAAGAGAGCTTGCAGATGCTTGCTGAACTGTCTCACTGAAAATCTGCTTTATATCCACTGGTCTTAAACACACGGACAGAGACAGACCTGTCTGCTGAGGAGCCATGAGCAAAAAGTAAATGTGCCTGTGCCGATTCATAATGTCTTACATTACGTTGGTCATCAGTTTTTAAAAAGCTCTGGCTTGTTTATATAATTGAGGGAAAAACTTGAATATTGCACTTTAAACCCCAGCATAATGTAGCTTAAACTTCACTTTAGCTGCATCTCACTGAGGTCTAATGGAGAGAACCACATTTTTATCCAAATCTGCCCATGACTGAAAAACAAGGGAAACATCCCAGCTGCTGAGTATCTTAAACAGGAAGTAGTTTCTGACCCCATCATCCAATTAAAATCTCTATAACCTGGGTTGATTGATAGGTACACAGGAGAGGTGGATATACTCTTGTTTGTTAAGTTCTTGCCCGGAGGATATTGTCAGTACACTTTTTATACTGAAAAAATAATGTCAGTCTATCGGCCCGAGTGTGTTTCCCACACCAGAGTGCAGTAGTGTTGTTATGCCTCTTGGGACGAGGTTGGCAGTTTCCCTGGAGCTCCTACAGGTTGTTTCTAGGAGCCTTGTGGTTACGGCGATGTCACAGCTGGGATGCGATCTGTGATCCATCCGGTCACCTCCTTCAGCGTGGACTCAGACACCTCCGGGAGGTCGTGGTGAAGGGCGTGGTAGGCCCCCTCGAAGACCTGAACAGACAGCAGCAATGAGAGAGTCAGAGAAATGGGATGTACGCATCGAGGAAGATGTTAAAAACTGGGTCATTTGAGATAAGTGCCTTGAGTGTCATATTTCAGGAAGAAACTTGTTTTCTCTTCTGCTATGATGTTCTGTGTGAACAGCGTCTTTTAAAATGAACTGCAGTCCAATTTCAGGCAGATTCAGCATGCTAGCTAAACCTGCAAGGAAATATTCAAAACCAAAATAAACAGACACTTTTCTGTGATGAACTGACGCCTGATAACATTCGGTTCAATATTTGGTTCACCAATTGTATGTCTCTGATAAGACATGTGCTAAAGCAGTCCATGTACGTCATGAGCACCACCTGATGCTATAGAAAAGAGGAACAACACGTAAGATAAGAAGTGGTTAGGAAACATCTTCTTTCTTTTTACTTGCCATAATTACAGTTTTCATCCCTCTTGGTTTGACCATGTGGTTTAAAAAGAGCGTGTGAACTTCCTTCTTCACAAACACACATCCTCCCGCGAATAGGAAGAATCCATCTATATATCTGTAGCCTTCAGTGTGTCTGTCAGTGAACCATGCGGGACTCAGCACTACAGAATGTGTGTGAGGAGGCTGAACATATATTTGACTGACAACATAGTTTAGTTTAGGCATGGACCTTCTGCCCATCTGCTGGCTTTTCAAAGGTGAATGTATTCTGTATGCATTTTACACTGCTTGAAGTTGCACTTTATGTAACGGTCAGATCCAAAAGCAAAACTATTTTGCCTTCAACCCTTCAACACGATACATTATTTCTCAATGTTTTGGTCTCAAGGTTTGTCTGAATGTGACGATTTCTTCTGTTTAACCTAGCTTTCCAGACAGTCCTACTGCTTTTCACTGAACAGTCCTTCCTCACCTTGAATTTCTTGTCGGAGCTCGCGGCGTTCTCGTGCATCAGCTTGGAGCCTCTGATGTCGCAGAGCTTGTCGGTGTCGCCGTGCAGGAGCAGGAAGGGCCAGCTGATGGAGGGGATCTCCCTCTCGATGCGCGCCGCCGCCCCCATCAGCTGCATGGCGAACGACACCCGCATGCCCCCGTGGAAGTTCAGCTCATCGGCGTCATACGCCTCCACCTGGCAGGAAAAATAAATATAAGAGTTATTGAGCAAAGTTTATCACATATCTCGCTGGTTCTGATTTGTTATTTATTCCATCTTTATTTAACCACAACAATAAACCTTGTAGATGAATTCAAATATGGAACAAAGTCAAGAAAATAAGGGCCTCCATGGGAGAATAGAGGACCTTGAATAGGGAAAACTATGAAAGTTGGCAAATTGGAGTTAGGTTCATAAATAAATGGATAGGAAGCTCTAATGGTAATACAACTAAATGAGGACCCACAGTTCCCTTACATTAAATATGAATGATTTCAAGTTCCACATGTGCTCTCACATCATCACACACATGCCCATTTCTATTCATTTTATTATGTAAACACAGCTGATGGCCACTCTTGGGCAATATGAACTACTGCTTTAAATAATCAATGACTGTAAGCTGATCATAAAGTGCCTTGCTGAGCATCCCAGGGGCTTGGTTAGATGTTGTTGCACATTATATCCTCATGTATTCAAATTGAAGCTTCATTTACACATCTGCCTGAAGTAATACATATGATAGCTACATTTACAATGCTGCCTCAAAATGCAACATTTTCAGTTTTCCGCACCAAAACCACATGGCGACCGCAAGAACTTTCATTGGTCAGCTCCGGCTGAATATGCTCACATAATTCACATGAAAAAGCTTCTTCGTCTTATTCCTTCTGTCTCTGCTATTATGGTAAAAGATAAAACTAGAGCCTGGTTTGAAAAACACAGGAATTATCACGTTGGAAATAACAGTTTCACATGATGTTGCTATTTTAAAATGTATTGATCTCTTATTCATGCAGGGGAATTATTATTTAGGATTACCTACAACTAAATACAAATAATAAAACGATATAATGTGACATAAAACAACATTGTCCCATGATTAAAGTCTTATTTTCAGTAAAGGTGAATCTTTTCCCAAAGCATATGAAAGATTGTGAGGAAAACTATTATTGCATGACACTGCCCAATCATGCACAATATGTCCGTCTAGTCTTAAGGGTTAAAGCAATGGCTCCAAAACTGACACCTTACACATTGTCTCAAGTATACCTAGCTTTACAATAGCCAGATCCTGTCAAAAACGTTTGTCACATGCCATAGTCATCTGCTGTTTAGGGTTTTGGGAGAAACATTGAGTTGAATTGATCGAAATAAATTACTTGTTCTGGAGCAAATGTCCACTTTCCTCATGGGGGAGTAGTCTTCTGGAGTGTGGCTTAGGAGTTGGGCTAGGTAAAGATGGTGCACTAGATAGCTATATTGCCTAATTTGTGGACTAACACACATTAAAAGGATTGAATGCAGTTCCCTATATCTCTATTTTTCAAGCTACAGTAGCTGTAAAGCCAAAAACCCTTAATGAAAAAATATATAGGAGCCGCCCATTTATTGCCCCCTCCATGTCCCTTTCTTGGCTTTGTAGCTGTTAACCATCTCATGAGAAAATTAAGTACTTTTTTTTTATCTTTTAATGAAACATATATGTAGGTTTACTTCCTCCAACACACTGAAGGAAGCGTCAGCAGCAGGATGTGGGATTCTATTGTGATTACAAAGTTTTCTGAAAGGCCGGCTTTGTTGTGCAATAACTTAAAGACATATCAAGTATGTACACACACAACACCAACTGTAGAACCACCACAAAACGGACGTATACTCTGTTTCCTACCCACACACAGGCAAATACAAGTGTGTTTATCTCTTCTACGGTTAATTGAAAATACACACAGTTCACACGAAGGAATGTGTTTCTTTAGGTGACAAAATACACCTGTTTTGATCATTAAAGATAACACAATACAATCAACACAAAGTATCACACACACAAAAGGAAAGGCTGGGTGAACTTCCTGGGACTGTAACTGAAGTTTTTGCATGATTACACAAACACACAAATAAACCATACACCCTTTCCTCTGCGAGACTTTGTAAATTAGATTCTCTGCAACACCCGTGCCTGATATTTCAATCAAAGATAACAAAACAGCTCTTTTACAAAAACATACAATAGGCGCCTCTCACCTGCTTCATGTCGCGTGACACCCATTTGGAGTCGATGGTGCCCAGAGTGAGGCTGGGCACCATGTGGTTGAGGACCTTTGCCATAAAAACCTGCAAAAGAAAAGACAAAAAGAGCATTTCAGTTTATTTACATACTCCTGATAAATATTCCTATCCCTCTGTATTTTATTTCTCGCCATATTATTGTACAGTAATGAATAATTGGAATATTGTATTATTCCCCTGATTCTTGCCCGTGAAAGACACTTCATACACGTCAGTATCAGAGTCATCACACACAGCAGGGCTAAGCGGAGTAAGGAGAATGACTCTTGGGTTAACTGACTGAACAGTGTGACTGCAGTATGACTTAAAGTGGAGAGGAAAAGAAGAGAGCCAAAGTGAAGAGCGGTGGAGAGAAGGAGTGCTTTACCTTGAACGGTGTGGCCGAGTCCGGGTTCATCTGGACCATCGGAGCGATCAGAACCACTCCAGAGAATTCACTGGGCCTCTCACAGGCCGTCAGGATGGAGATGGCACCACCCTGAGTGGGAAAAAGCAGAGAATATTTAATCAGAATTCCATGTTTTAATCTCTCGCTTTTGGAATCATCTTTAGTACTCTCTTTCTGTAACTCTTTATCCCTGACCTCAGCTACAAAGCAACCAACATTACTGCAGGGTATGCAAAAGTGAATCTTATTCAACAGACAAACACAAAAAAGTATGAGTTTAACCACCAATCTAAACATTTAATTTCAGTGGATCCATATCACATGCGGTTTGCTATTCATTGTGATGTCAGGTGACCATAAGGAGTATCAGCTTGTATAACTGACAGTCATGTGACCTGAAATCAGCATCTCATTGGTTGCTTTGTGAAACAGTGTTGCAGCAGGTAGGCCTTTCAGTTCATTTGAATACTAGGGGAATGGGAATTGATCTGACACCTACACAGAGAGCTTGAAATGAAGGTCATGGTAGAAGTTGTTTGATTTTTGTAGATTATTAACTGTAAAACCCGCCACTGGTGAACGTTTCCAGATGGACAATATCCAATCAAATAAGTTTTAAAACAGAAAGAGCAACGGGCAAAGGCGTAGAGTTTAAAATCAAAGCAGTTACAAAAGTTTAAAACTGAAGAAAAAACGTGTCTCTGTGTTGGGAATATGATATAAGCTCCTTTTTCGACCTGTAACAAAAGACTTGGAGTGTATTAGCAAAGTAGGTGAGAGGTTGTGATGCGAGGAGCGGTGGGAAAAGTCCTCAAAGGTCAAGACGAACATAAAACAATCGATCTTTTGTTGAGACAAGCGTTCCACCCCGCTCTTTTGTGGCAGCTGCTCCACAGACTGGGAGAGAGACGTGAACCCAGGGCCCCAGGGCACAGCGTGCACTGTGTGGCTGCAGCGAACAGCAGCGCAGGGCCACACCTTGGCACCAACGCTGACATTAGGGATTGTGATTTAAATCCTGTGATGTTAAGGCCATGATAATTAGCAGCTCTGTGGCGGCCAGGAATCAAATCGATTTTCTACGGTTCACTTTGTCATGGTTTCTCTTCTCAGATGGAGCAAGTGCAAGTGTGGGTGGGCACAGACACACATGCACATGACTCTGCATAGGGAAATCTGCTCCCACTCTCTCTCTTCTTCTAGAGACTAATTGGCTTCAACTTTGTTTATGTGAGCGTTCTTTGTCACTTGTTTGAATATTCATCAGGCTGGGGCCAATGACAGGAAAAGAAGCTCTGAGAGATAAAACATTTCCCACCAGAAAATCTCACTTTCTAAAGCACTCACTGCATATGCCCACACAAAAACACACAGTTAGGAAAAGAGGCCTGTTTCTCCCTTGCACACACATTCCAACACATACTAAAAAAACACATGAGCTCACACTGAAACATCCACGTGTAAACACCAGGACTCGATCAAATGGGGACATTTCTGCTAGATGATTTGGTTAACACATCACATCTGATTCTGGTTAAGCATGACTCAATGTTACTTGGTACAAAAGATCATTCTAGGTCATGCAGACACAACCATGTACTGTACATCGGGCTCCTATGATATAGAGAGATAAGTGTGAATAGGGGAGAGAAAGAAAGGGACAGAGGAGTCCTTTAAGAAGCTGATTAAAGGCCTCACTACACTTTCTCTCTCTGAACATTGGTTAAAGACGATGAATACTTGCATTGTATGTCTGTCAGCTGATAGTGGGTGGACTCAAACTGTCAAAAATTCCCTTAGGAGCCAACATGCTAACAAAATTTAGACTATACAGCTAAACAGCTGGCATACTGACATTGCAAGATCTAATTTGGCTTGATATTAAATAAACTAGGGAAATATAACAGACTTGGAGAGAGATCGATGGTTGACGGCTGATCCAAATATATCAAGGCCCTAAATAGTGATGAAACATTATATAAAACTCTGGCAGGGAAGAAGTAGGACAAATGAGTCTCGGCCAGAAATATTTATGTTAGAAGCACAGAGATGAGGAAGAGTGAGAGTGAGAAGGAGCCACAGATGAAGGCATTTGTCAGCATTCCCATGAGCTGATACAACACCAACGAACTGCTCCAATTATTTAATCACGGCTTAAACAAATACGATGCAGAGAAAACTGTGAAATAGTGTTGTTTATGAGACACATAAGCAACACATTTTCTAACTCTTAATATTTTGTAAGTATTTATCATTTCACGTGTTAACTCCCTAGCCCAGGGGTTTGGTGAGAACTGTGGGTATTTTCTAACTAATTCTTCACGTTCTTCAGCAGTATTTTCAGATTCATAAACTCCAATTATCACTTGTTTTAGATAGAAAATGATTTCATAAGAGTTAACAGTCATGCTGTGAATGTCAACGCTAAATGCTAACATCTGATTGCCAACATGCTAACAATATGGATGCTATAATGCTGATGTATAGGCTGTGTCTGAAATCACTTCCTCTTTACTATGTAGTCCACATTTTTACTCTTTTAAAAAAGTTAATACAAAATATATAAAGTATACATAGCCCTCAAATGTAACAAATAAAGCAGTGTCAATGACTTACACTACTTTTTGCTAACAATATCACAATGCACTTGCTAGTCATTAGTAGCATCAGTTAGAGTAGCCTACAATTCAACTGTTGACCTGATTAGGCCACTAGATAAGAAGTCAAAGGATAGCCGAAGTATTAGGATTCATCCTCTGGCCATGGTATAATGTCTTTGCATAATTTCTTGCCAATCGAGCAAGTAGATATTAAGATATTTCTGTTGGGACCAAAGCAGTTAGCCCGAAAGAAAGACTGACATTAGCAATGCCAAAAGGCTAAGCTTAAAATGCCAATTTAAATTTACACAAATATTCCTGACTATGAAAGTACATTTATTTTCTTCAATGTTATCAGGAGAACTGCTTACACTTTAACCTGAGTGTCAAATGTTTAAACCTTTTTGATTGAAACAACAACTGGCTTAATTATAAAATTATATTGCCGTACACCAACAAAAAAACGTTTTTTGAGGGGTTTCTTATAGGGAGGAGTTTATGTTCGAAAAATGTGTCAAATAAACAAATAAAAGTTGCGTTGACTTGCTTTAACTAACATATATTACTAAAGTCGCATTAGAAATGCACTTATTTGAATTAAAACCATATTTACTTTATTCAAAACTAACCAAGTTGTAATGTGCTTTTGTTTTGTTTACATTATCATTGTCCACATATTTTATACTTCATACACTTGATTTATAGCAGACAGGGTTGATGATGTGTGAGTTTAGGACATCTATCTACACTATGTCCGGGCCGCTAACTGCAGTCTCCGCAGGATGTTATCGTTGGAGCAGCGTCCCTGCAAATACTCTAGAATCCACAGGGTGTATCCACATGTTCTTCTAGTTGTTGCGTCATCTTCGCCTCTTTAAACAAAGACTCATACAAGCGGAGAACACATAACAGAAACAGGATGAGGAGCCACAAAACTGGAAAGCTGGGAAATTACACAACATTTAATCTGGGTTGGGTTTCCCAAACTTTCATGTCTGTGTTTCATTTGTTTCCAAGAAAAGATAAGTAGAGGAGATAAAGAACAATAAAGGCCATAAAAAAGGACATTAGAAAATCAAACCAAAGCAAAAGAATGACAGGAAGTACTATGGGGGGAAAAGAAGACAGGAAGTGAAAGTAGGAGACGGTAAGACAGGTGGACTTTGACGTAGACTGGGGATCAACAGAAGGAAGGAAAGACCTAAGAGGGGATGGAAAAAGATAAGCAGAGAAGGAGGAAATGCGGGAAGTGCTGCTGTTGCTTCGGTCAGCTCTGCCTTAATATTTATACACTTTGACAACAGACACATCATCTGGGATCCCACCGTTTCATTTACCCAACTCTGTTTGTCCTCAGATTGTTTTGAACGCAGCATCAGTCTTTATATAAATACAGTGCTGCTGGAAAGCTAGGGCCATAAAAGGATGGAAAAACAGACTCCCAAATGAAATGGATCAGTGTTTAAAAGTAAAAGCTGAACTGAAGGCGTAAATGTAGAAGCCTGTTAAATGTAAAACACACAAGGCTTAATAGCAGGAAGAGGGAAAACAATGCTTTACATGTGACTGGAGCATTGGATAATAAAAAAGACAAAGCTACATTGTGCTTGGGGACTGCATACAGTTCACGAGGAATAATAAATACACTCAAAGTATAAACCTATATAAATTGTGCCTATAGGCCAAGGTTGCTCACTCAAAGGGTTGGCTTGAAGTGAAACGCTTCGAACATACAGAGATACTTTATATATTTTTTCCATAATGTAGATACATTTCTTTCAAAGCTTGTCATATCTTCTGTGAAAGACATGTTCTTGCTGAATCAAAGGAGCCCACTGAATCACTGCTGTGCTGCGAGATAACAAGGCTCCATGCGTCTCGCCGCAGATCGGTTCTGCAATGAATTTGCTTTTATCCTTTGTGTTCTGAAAATACACTTCCAGCTAAAACGCTATAAACTGCGTATTTGTGTTTGTACTGAAACATGTCTGACTAACGCAGGTGGGGCATCCTGTTTCCTGCAGCACATCATGTTACTTGTTCTGTGTCAGTGTGTGATGAAGGTAACTTCTGTTACTCACTGTGGACTGACGGTTTCAGGCCTTGTACACTGAACAAAAATATAAATGCAACACTTTTGTTTTTGCTCCCATTTTCCATGAGATGAACTCAAAGATCTAAAACATTTTTCTATATACACAAAATAACCATTTCTCTCAAATATTGCTCACAAATCTGAAAAAATCTGTGATAAGTAGCACTTCTCCTTTGCTGGGATAATCCATCCCACCTCACAGGTGTGGCATATCAAGATGATGATTAGACAGCATGATTATTGCACAGGCGTGCCTTAGGCTGGCCACAATAAAAGGCCACTCTGAAACGTGCATTTTTGCTTTATTGGGGGGGTCTGGGGAGGTTCGAAAACCAGTCAGTATCTGGTGTGAGGGTTAGGATTAGGGTTAGGGTTAGGGTTAGGGTAATGTTGTGAATCGAGTGGCCTGTGTTCATCGTCCATAACATACACCTGCCCATATCATAACCCCACCACCACCATGGGCCACTCGATTCACAACATTACCCTAACCCTAATCCTCACACCAGATACTGACTGGTTTTCGGACCCCCCCAGACCCCCCCAATAAAGCAAAAATGCACGTTTCAGAGTGGCCTTTTATTGTGGCCAGCCTAAGGCACACCTGTGCAATAATCATGCTGTCTAATCAGCATCTTGATATGCCACACCTGTGAGGTGGGATGGATTATCTCGGCAAAGGAGAAGTGCTCACTATCACAGATTTGTTCAGATTTGTGAACAATATTTGAGAGAAATGGTTATTTTGTGTATATAGAAAAATGTTTTAGATCTTTGAGTTCATCTCATGAAAAATGGGAGCAAAAACCAAAGTGTTGCGTTTATATTTTTGTTCAGTGTATATTGCACATGTGGTTTATTTTTAAAAGTGTTCCTCCTCCCGTTTTTCCTGTTGCTCCTGATTATGTTCACCTGGTGCCAAGGAGGTCGGGCCGCTCAATTGTCAGCGTCACACAGTGAAGTTCCTTTATACAACATAAGATATTAAACAAAAACATGTTTGCGTTCTGAATGAATGCAGAGTCTAAGCGGCTTGTTATTCTTACATAAGTGAGTTCATGGGAGTACAAATTGACTGGACCTACAAACACTGACAGTAACCCCTTATTATATAACTCATCAATACTGTTTGTGTTCTGCTGGCTGTACTGAGAGTACTAACAGTGATAGGTCGTGATGTTCATTGCAGCGCTGTGAAAAATTGAATAAACTCATCTGTTAAAAAACATTCCCTGGTCAGCCTTAATGGTGATTGGTAACATGTGTAATTAATTTCTTTCTCAGTGAGAGTTCTGGATCAACACTGTGTGTAGCTCTCACAAAGACACATACTTAACACTTATAACACAATTTGCTACTGAAATGGAGCTCAAATGGGAAATAAATAATGTATTAAATATGTTTTCAGATTTGTAACTGATTTTCAAGATTGGCTGTATGTTAAAAACATGTTGGCTGTACAAAACCTAGCTTAGCATAAAGACTGAAAACAAAGGAAACAGTTAGCCTGGCTCTCCCTAAAGTTCAAAATCCAAATAAAGACTGAGATCGTAAGAACATTTGTGTTTCTTAACAACAGTAACTTAATGTGTTTCTTCCGTTTTAATAATGAATTAATTGTTAAAATTTGATTCTCATAGATTTAGATGTATTTAATTTGTCTGTTTATATCTTGAATGTCTTTGACTTTTGGACTATTGCGTCGGTAAAAACAAGTTATTACTTGGGCTGAAGCAGAAGTTAGAACAAAATATGTACTGCTTTTTGACCTAGATTAAATGAAGGAGATTGATATCACTCTCATGTTTGTACATAACATCTAAAGCAACTGACAGTAACCTGTTAGATTAGTTTAGCAATGAGATTGACAAAAGTGGGAAACGACAGAAGGGATTTTGTTACAATTAGACAGGGCCAGGTCGTCTTTTTTCGCATATCTACGCTACTGAGCTGCTGGCTGTTACTTCATATTTTACACATAGATATGAAAGTGTTATTGATGATCTGCCAGAGAGAAAATAGGTGTATCAATGTCAAACTATTTATCAAAATAATAAATAGATTCAGAGAAAAGTAATTGACACAATAATGAAAAAAAGCCCATATTCCATAAATAAAAACAGAAAAAGATTGCAATGTGTTAAGACAACTACTGTTGTATAGTATAGTATACATATTCCACTACATATGGAAGCCTTTAATTTAGGGTAAAGGTGAACCCAGACACAGAGGGTCAGGTGAACGTAATGATATTGTCAGACCGGGTAGTGAGCACACTGTCTCCTGTCCTTCAACAAATACACACACTCTGCCCTTGTGCCGGTCACTGAACCTGCTTCTGTATTGTTGGAGGTTTCCAGCGACCAGCGGTACAATCTGTGTCACTGTGTGAAAGGTAAGCTCACTGTGAAGCACCACGAGGCAAACCTAACCTGAACTCTTTCCTGCAGATGAAACATGGAGTTTTTAATAATACAGAAATGATGGATCTGTTGGTTTTACAGTTATTTCTTTAACAATTCCTGTGATATTAAAACACCCTGATTGTATTGTTATTATGCAGTCATGTTTTGGTGAACAACAAGGACTTGTTTTTCATGGCTGACTAATTTAGGACATAAAACCACTTCCTATTTCAAGAAGAGCGTGTGCCATTTCTTTCATCTAAATGTCACGTGTCGCAGAAAACCTCTCATCTATTTTTTTCATGTATTTTATTTTCCAAAAGCACTCGCCCTTCAATTTCATGCAGCTGTTTCTAGTGTGTGTGTCAAGCACACTGAAGCTCTAAACCAATATCACGTTATTTCATACCAAACAAAGCTGATACACAAAGATCAACAAAAGCATCAGAGCTATTTACAAAAAAATACAATAATGTGATTAGAATAAAACACAACCCAATGACTGACCCACAGTAAAATCTGCCATTAACAGCTTAAAGGTCACCTATTATGCAAAATGCACTTTTTGATGTCTTTTATATAAATACGTGTCCACGGTGCGTAAGGAGACTCACAAAGTGTCCAAAAATACAACCTTCTCTTTTCCTCCTTACCCACATCTCTAAAAACGGGGGTACAACGGAGCTGATCCAGATTTGCTGCGGTCATGACTACGTTACTAAAATGTGGGCTGGCTTTACATTGATCTCCTGGCAACGGTCTGCCCACGACCCTATCGTCCCCTATCACAAATGTCGCCGTATCAGAAACAATGCGCAAGGTGTTTTGGAAGAAATATGGTCTGTGTTTAGATTAGCAACATTTTGCGCTTATAAACAGCACTTTAGTAACAGGGCTGAAATAGAGGGGTATGAGGCAGGGCTAGAATGGGTGATCTGTTTGGCAATTTGAGCAAAACCCTTCAGAGACATGTTTTGTATAGATATGGCCCTATAATATATTCTTAAAATATAGCACAATAGGTGAGCTTTAATGCTTCATGGAAAGTGTCCTACCATGGAGTGACCGACGATGAAGACGGGCAGGCCCGGGTGGCGGGATTTCATCAGGTCAACGTGCTGCAGCGAGTCTCTGATGTATACCTGGAAGTCTTTGACATTCATCCTCTCTCCTTCACTCTGACCATGGCCAACTGTGTGGGGAAGAAGGGAAGAAGAAGAGACTGGTGTGAGGAAAGTTATACATCTGGAGTATATATTAAGAGGTTTTTAATATATCAAAAAAGGCAAAAGGAGGAAAAAAAGACGGGTAATTCCTTGCTTATCCATCATAGCTTCAACACTTATTTCAAAACACAATTTGTCATAGGGAAGAGATACATATATAAAAAAAATTCCAGTAGTTCACTGTATTACATAAACACTGAAATGCCCTGCTCTATCAGTGGGGAGAAGGACGTGCACGACAAATAAGAAGGCAAACAGGGATCATGTGACAAATAAAGTGAGACACTTTATGCACATTAATTAATTCATTATAAAGTCAGCAAAGCGTTCTTTAAATCAAACAATATTTGAATCTTCATTTGATATATTATGTTTTTTTATTATTATATTGTGTCATTTATGGTTATCCTTGTCCTTGTAGTGTGTTCTTTTTTGTGCATGTAAATGGTCTGCAAAGGCTAAAATCCCAAACGTCACTCCAGAGGGAGTTAAGAAGAATGAGGTAATTTAAAGTTGAGAGAACTGGAGGGAAGGCAGGAGTGGGGGAGGAGGGGTGAGAGGAGGGGTGAGAGGAGGAGAGACGGACCAGACCAGACTAAGCCACAGGAGAGAGACATTTGACTGAGAGATGGAGAGGATGGAAAATATCACTATGAATATGCATGTGTGTATGCATACATAGATTGTGTGTGTCTTCTCCTCGGAGGTTTCTGCAGCAGTGGCTGAGGGGTAAGATGAGTTTCCATGGCGACCACTGAACCAATAACACCACTGAGCTCCTAAACATTGTGCAGCTCAGACCATCTCGCTCTGTAATCTCTGTGTGTGTGTGTGTGTGTGTGTGTGTGTGTGTGTGTGTGTGTGTGTGTGTGTGTGTGTGTGTGTGTGTGTGTGTGTGTGTGTGTGCACATGTACACCATGAGGTCTAACGCTAAACACTTTTCTGCTCGTCAATACTGAAGCGTGTAAATCAATGTCCAGTGGCGAGCGATGCAGCACTGCAAACTTCAGATCGATGGAAACCATATCCCCTTCCACTTCAGATCAATGACCCCACACTCTACTGAATACAAATATTCTGTTATTACCCTCCAACACACACAAATAGTCACACATGAGCAGACACACACAGACGTGGCAGAACTGGGATCGCCTGGAACTGTGCAATATGCAAACATCAGGGCTGATATGATGTTTTTTATTTTTACTTGGTGATGAGTTAATTGGATTTCACATATGATTATATAACAAAGGCGCCCCAGGTGACTCATATTATCTGCGGCATGAATTAGATCAATTTTGCACGCTTATTACATTAGAAGGTTGCTGCAGCTTAAGAAAAAGGCACAATTGATTTGTATGGAGAGAAATAGATAATTAAAATGTCTGTTGGAAGCATTTGATGGGGTCTATAGGGGCCTACATTTCATGTGAACACTTACTGTATATCGTATGATAAAATGCGTTCAGCAGATTATGATTATTTTAATTTTTGTTTAATTTATTGATGATTTGTTGTTTAACTGAAACAATATTTAATCTCTAAAATGCAACAAAAGTTATCTTTTTAGCTCATCTTAAAGAAAATCTATAAAACCAAAATATGTTAAGCCATTACTTGCATCATGTAAACATAGAATAACTGGTTCAATAATGTACTACAGTATCTACATGTAGCTGTAAGAAAGTGTCAATACATTTATATTTTTAACTATTACTCTGTTGGAACATATGACCAGAGGCTGATGTATAAACAGACTATACAATATATACTCTTAATAATGCTATTTGATGCTGACACGCTTTTTATTAATGTGATTTTCATGGCGTACTGATTGCTTGGTGTCTGAAATAAACTCAATCAAACACTAAATAAACTACTCTTTTGTCCCAGTAATGGTCTCTAAGCAAGCCACTTTAATCCAATCAAAGCTGTGTGAAAACATTTTTTGCACAAACTAATGAACTCACAAATTGCCAAGCCCTAATCTTATTAACTGTTTATAAGTTTTTTATAATGTAACGAGAGTGGAACATTCCCAGACATCATCAGGCAGGTCCTCTCATTGTTAACTCTGCCTCTGCATAAACATCCACTTTGAGTATTTCACCACTTCTTGATCATAAATTGTTGTAGTCTGCGTGATATGTCCACATTTCTGTATCCACAAGACCAAAATGTTCACTGTGTGACAGCTAAATACAAAGTTAGCTCGTCTGCAGTTGGATTTTGAGTTAATTAATCAGCCACCATGCTCTTTCTGGAGGTTGTTGTCTGGTAAATAGCTACGGTGTGGGACAGATGGAATAAACCTCCAGTACGTGCAGGCTGTGAATAAATAAGACCTCTATAATTAGAAATAAATACATTTGAGACAGAAGAAAGTGTGACAGAAGAACAGGAAGGGAAATGTGTGCTGAACTCTATGAAGGGCTCCCTGAGGCAGTGTGTGTGTGTGTTACTGAGCTATAGATAGATGAAAAACTAGTGTCTCTGCCACTGGGACTTCCAGTTCAGTATTTTTCATTTAACAGTGTGACATTTTACTGCGAGTCACATAACAAACTGCTCCTGTTTGAGCAGGTTCAGTCATCCTCATCACTCACTCTGTTATCTCACCTCTGCCTGCTTTGTATTGAGATGACTACCTCTGTAAATATTTCCACATTTGCAGCAGAGACTTTATTTCTTTATCTTGTCACACTCTGTCTCTCTCTGCTGTTTGCCTGTGGATGACTCCATTCTTCACATGATGTTCTTTTCGCAGGCTGATGAGTTCACATATTTCTGCGGTAACTAGGACCTGTTAACACCTCACATTGAAGATTAAGGCCCCGTCCACACGGAGATGAAAACGAAAACCAACCAAATTCGATATAAAAAAAAGTCTTCCATCCACGCAGAATCGGCACAAGAAACATGTCCGTCCACACGAGACCGCTCGACCAGCTTGAGACGCTGTAGTACATATGCCGGGCCTGTAAGTGGCGCTGTACTTCCGCCACAAAATACACCTCGGGCTCCGAATCCACATTTCTATGTCGGCCTTGTGTGGACAAACCGTCTATACCAGGGGTCGGCAACCTTTTTGATATGAAGTGCCATTAAAAAAAAAATTGTGATCAGTGTGCCGACGATCGTGAGTTGTCAATAATATTGACGACCGTCCGTTCTGTGATTCTCCAGAACACACAGATGGCCAGTCCGCCCCTGTATAGCATATTATTTTCGATGAGAGATGAGCAGATCGCCACTGGGCTTTCAACTAAAGACACAGCCACGCAAAAACTGCGGCATTTGTACAGCTCCTTATGGGTACTGCAATTTGTGAAGTGCCGGCGCTGGAGCAGTGCTTTCCTCCATGTTGAAACGATCAGGAAATCAGGGAAGCGGCAGAAAGTCACCTGGAGTTAAAGAGAGCCGGGCTGCGTTGCGTGCATGGCTTCCTTCTGCAAGTAAAGGGGAGACGCACTCAGACGGCGGTCTCGTACAGGATCCGAAAATAAAATGTAAATATTTTGCACACTTATTCCACTTATTCCTAGTGTGCCACTGGTTACGGTGCCGCGGGCCAATGGCGGCCGACCCCTGGTCTATACGATAGAGAACGTTAACGGACTCAACTGATATCGTCTCCGTGTGGACGGGGCCTTAAAGCCTCTTGGTGGAGTTATAGATCAGCAAAAAGATTGACATTATCTAATTAAAGAAACTCTTAAAATGGGATGACATAATCAGGGGTGTAAAGTGGGATGGCCAACAACTGTCCCCTTTGTTCCCCTTCCTGAGACCAAGCCCATCTTCAAACTCAACCTTCATTTTGAACTTAACAACACATCTGTAAAGTTCAGTGGTGGAATTTTGCACGGTTGTGATACTATTACAGTGACAGAATATGTTGACATATTTAAATGAAACTTTGGAGCAAGGGCTCAAAACACAAGGAGAACACTCGAGCTGATGTCAGACACTAAAGACTTATTGGAAGTTACGGTAGGAGAATTGACGAAGACATTTGCTGTAGTAGCGAAGTGACACAGTCCCACCAATTCTCAAGCCCCCTCACCCAATCCCAAATATTTATCAAGTTCTGGACAAATACTATTCTTAAAGAGAGAAAGTGGCACCCGAGTTCGCATGCCCGAACGCTGACTACGTGAGAAGGGTGCAGCTGCGCAGGATTCATTTCAGAAGTGGGGGGGCCAAAAAGTGCGTGTGTATGTGACATACTTGCCAACCCTCCCGATTTTCGCGGGAGACTCCCGTTTTCCTCTCAGGGTCATATTTATCCCGCATTTCTCACGATTTCTGACTAAATCTGATTTGTGAGTCACGACCTGTTTCATTCTAACTAACGCTCCAAATGTTACTGTGTCCGCTCTTATTTGACAAGCTGAATGTTGACTGGTGTTTGACTGAAGTAAGCGCACTTTTTTTGAACACACTCTCTGTGAAAAGCTCCAGTTATTAACTCCGGTATTTAAAAAGCTGTCATCTCCACATATGGAGAAAGTTACAAGCCGTTTGACAAACGGCTTGTAACTTTCTCCATATGTGGAGATGACAGCTTTTTAAATACCGGAGTTAATAACTGGAGCTTTTCACAGAGAGTGTGTTCAAAAAAAGTNCGGCCTTTTAAAAATCTGCGCCATTTTGCTGATTATGCGGTAAATTCTGCGATCGCAGAATCACGTTTTTCTGGAGGGTCTAGATAAACTTGCAAACATGTCAGAAGAACGGGCGCATAAGAAAACAAAATACAGTCAAACTAAACTGAAATTCAACAAATTGAATGTCACATCCCTGACATCCACAACTCCAGAGCCTGGCCCTTCAACCATAAAACCAGCGCAGCCAGATGAACCCCAAAGCAGCAGCTCTGCGGCCGCAGAAATTGTCAAAACCGCCGGCATCGTTTAACCGAAACAGGCCGGTTCCGACTGCATGGAGGTTTGTTGTCGGGAAATTGTGACGGGCAAATAAAAGCTTATTTGGGCAAAGAGAAAGCTACTTCAAAGCAGAATGGTACAAAAACAGAGAGTGGTTAATTATTTGCAAAATAACTAAACGAG
>NW_011336014.1:123949-134178 GCF_000735185.1 Notothenia coriiceps
AAAAGTACTTGAATTTTGGGAATGGTGCTTGAAATTGAGATAAAGTGCTTGAAAATGTAAATGCTTTACTTTTACTATAAATTGCTGTCTGACTGAACAGTTCGCTTTTTAGATTAAAAGAAAAGTGGTAGATGACAGACAGTATGCCAGGAGGTTGCAGTTTCAACGAGCGTTGGCTAACAGAAGACAAATACAAGCCATGGCTAAGACNAATGTAAATATTCTCCCTGTTATGTCTGCCTGCTTTATTTTACCTAATGCAAAGTGACCTGCTCCATTGAAATCAATTGCATTGACCCGAAGACACATTTTGAGTTGTATACACTGTTGGAAAGAGGAGATTATAGCTTTCTAATGATATCAGGATTGTTGTTGTACTCCAAATATTAAGCGAAATATGTCACATTATATAATGACTGAGTCATCATTTTGAGAAAAAGGCCTTTAAAGTTTCCTCTTCTCTGGAATCCATCGATCTGATTGATTATTAGCGGAGCAAATTATCAAAATATACTACGGAGGGAAAATATTTTCGTTTGGATTACTGGTCTGGGGGGAGCTCGCGAGTGTGTGTGTGTACGTGTGTGTGCTTGTGTATTTTTGCGTTTGTGTGTATTGTGTTTGTTTCCCGGGGAAAACACTCACGAGAAACACCGGCTGTTGTTATGCCTGCTGTGACGTCAAGTTACTCCGTTCTCCGCTTGTAATTATGTAGTTACAAGCTTCAAAGTTGTATTCATCATCTGNAATCATTTCAGAGGAGCATACCTATGTTATGTGCGTTACAGTCGCCATCGTGTGGTGTTCAGAGGATGAAGCATTCACGGCATTTCGTTTTATAGTCACGAAATATAATCTATTGATTCGACACAGAGCGATTTTGAAAGCAATGTATTTCTACTGGTAGTATGTTTTGTGCCTAAACCAAATGTGACTTGCTCTATCGAAATCAGTCACATTGACCCAAAGACTCATTTTCGTTTGTATTACTGGTCTCGGGGAAGCTCGCAAGTGTGTTTGTGTATTTTTGCGTTTGTGTACCGGGGAAACGCTTACAAGAAACACCGGCTTTTGTTATGCTTGCTGTGATGTTACATTAGTCCATTCTCTGCTTGTAATTATGCCGTTACAAGCTTCAAAGTTGTATTTATCATCTGAATTTGCCGAAACAAGTTTAATATTCTGAAAGCCAAGACTCTGTTTATTTGAAATCAGATGAAAACAAACTGTAACGGACCCTGCCGTGTTATCTATGATTACTATACGCCTTACATTCATAATTTCAGCGGAGGGAGGGGAAGCGGCGCTGTGGAAGAGCAGAGTGGCGAGTGAGGGCTGTCATCTTCCCTTTACAAGCTTCAAAAATGCCTGTAGCTAATGAGATTGAATATAACAATCAAACATATCAAAATATACACAGCTAGATCAGATCGCGTTCTTTTTAGATGCGACTTTAGAGTAGAGGGGAATTTTTGAAACGGGATGTACAGTGTTCCGCGGCATCCGCTGCTGCGAAAATGTGGTGCAGGGCTGTAAAGTGGGGGGGGGCAATGGCCCCCTGCTTCTGACGCCCTTGGACGGGTGAATACGGTTGCTAACCCAAAAACCAACCTGGCCACAACCAACATGCAAGACTCAAGGCAAATTGGAAAATAAATGTGTGACTTCACAGCGGCGAGGTGAGCTTCCTAAATACAGTTCAACACTAAAAGCGGTTTAATTTATACTCCAATCCACACTAACATTTGTGATGTTTTCTCCACCTACACACAAACATTTCGGCAGAACAATAGAACAATATACCACAGGGCCTAATTCGTTTACAGGCTTTGTTCCCCCAACAATTAACCAGGACCGTAATCAGGGCTTCCTTTGAGGCTAAGCTATTGTCTGTTTGAACTGCCGTGAGTGCAGGTGTGTGTTTTAATGTATTGTAATGTGTTTTTGGGACTCACCGTGGTCGTGCGCAAACGCCAGCATGGACAGTTCCTTCAGTCTTTGTGCGATCTCATCATACGGCCCACAATGCTCCCCAGCTCCATGGGCAATATACACCAGAGCCCTGAGAGGAGGAGAGGAAGGAGTTAATTTAAGTGTTAACAAAAGCAGGCTTTCTTAAACCTCTATTTTGTGTGCTATCTTGCACAGATAAAAACAAACAGCAGAAGTTTGCATTTATCTACAAGGAAGCGTCATCTTTCCTTGACTTATCAAAGGGTTCCATTGGAGAAAGCTTGAAGACATATCTCCTTCCGTACAATACGAAGAGCAGAATTGTACCATAAAGGACAAAAAGGGAGAACAAAATGATGCAAAGTTTTGTGTGTGAGCTTCTTTCCTGGAAACATGTACCGTAAATATATCTCTGTACGTCATTCTTTTGACTACTTGTGTCTGGGTGTGTGATTGAGAGAGATAGAGAGTCAGAGATGACAGAAAAAGAAGGGAATGTTAGTAGAGATAGCAACTATCATTCATCTGTCTCTCTATCTGCCTCAACACATCCTTCCTTTCTAGCTCAAAGTAAACACTGAAGGAATCCAGTAAACAAGTGGTGACTAATTCACAGAAATCAACTTTGACTGTTTTTGTTTAAACTTAAGTTCTGTTTTCGGAGAGTATTCATTAAAACATTCAGCAAAATGGAGCTTTATACGAATGTTTCTTCAGAACAGTTGATTCAGTGAGTCATTTTCCAACCAAAGGCATAAAAAAAGTTAAAAAAAGATCAAATATGCGTAGTTTTCCTGTTGCTTGGTGCAACAGAAACTATTTTGAAGTTGAGAAAATGATTCAGTTAATTGCACAGGAATTTTGTTTCTCACATAAGTGACTATAAACCACTTCTTGGGTTGGGTTTATGGTCAGCAGCTCAATTGTGTTTACCCACTTACTGCTCATGGGGACATAACATATTTCTGTATCTTATATCTCGGCAGCTGTTTCAATTCAAATTCAATTAACACGTTTTTTTCAATCTCCTCCAGGCCCACTTGAGTCCAAACATAACTAAGCTGGCTTTAAAGAGATGTTGGGAGGTTGTTGAAACAGATGTGGTTAAAGGTGGGGTAGGTAAGTTTGAGAAACCGCCTCAAGATACACTTTTTGTTATATTCCATGGAATGCTCTTAACATCCCGATAGCAATGAATATCTTAAGTGCTTTGACAAAAAATCCATAAAAAAATGTCATCTGTGGAAGCAGTAGTACTGTAAAAAGCACGACCAATCATCTGAGCCGGCCCGGCTAAAATAACTGGATGGCCTACCTGCCTGTCAGCCTTCCATCTGTGCACAAACTTATCTCGTGCCCTCATTGGTCATGTGTGCGTTCGTGTGTGTTGAAGGAGGGGCTCTGTAAGGAAGTGGCAGATTTTTTCCGGCTGTGTATTTTCAAATTCCAGCACACTCGAGCTGGTTTCTCCAAAGGTGGATATACAGTATGTTTATATAAAAATGATGTATCAAATTCCAATATGAAAACAGTGTGAAATGTGTCACTGCTGGGGAAAAACCTACAGATGACAGATCTCTATGCGAGTTTCAACCAATTGTTTTATGAGTCTCACTGTTCTCATAGAAACAATTATTGAGATTGGCACCAAACAGCAGATTTAGGAACTAGCCGGTAAACAGACTGTTGGCCTTTAGCAGAGCCACAGATTTCACTCAGGAGTTGGAAAAAATCGGAGCTTGAAAAGAAGGAAATTATTAGAAGAAATACAAGGAAGTAAACATTGTATTGTAGTGTGTAGTTTAAGTGCTTACTGCTTGTGTTGTTCCTTATACTAATAGGTTAAGGGGTTATAATATTGCCTACAGGCATATGTAAGCCAGGATAATTGGTCAATAAAGTCTTTGTCTACCTTTTCTTTGAGGTACCTCAGTCTCATTACACAATGCACCAAGCAATCTGTCAAATGTCCCAAAGGTAAACTCCAGCGAGCACCGAATGTCAAAGAAAATGCTCTTTACACATTTTACGGCTCATTATTTAAAAGCTACCAGGAGAATCCATTGTTAATTTCACCTATTAAATCAATTTCAGCCAGGAAAGAGAGAAGATATATCATGTAAAGTATACTCTTTCAAATAAATGGTGGTTTAACTTAATGTTCTCTCGGAAAGAAGAGACCTTTTGGTTAATTAATGCCAAGGCTGTGCGAGCAGGTCTGTAAAGTTGTACTTCCTCTATCAGTGCATATTAAGCAGGGAGCTGAACTGAAACCCTGCAGTGTTCCTCCTCTAAGCTGCAGTGCTGAGAAGCTTCAATCAGCAGCAGACAATTAGCCCAAATGTATTCAGCGACAGAGAAAAAGGGAAGGGAGTGAAACAGGGAGAGAGTGTGTGAGAGTGTGAGGCGGGTAGAATAAGAGTAGCTGTTCATCAGGCTTCATTATCAATTCTCCCGCTGCTCTTTCCCTCCTTTTAGAAAAGCCATCGCCTCGGGGTAAGACTTCCTCTGCACTTGTTGTGTGTGAACATGTGAGTGTGTGTGAATGAGTGTCTTTGTATAGGCACAATGTTCTGAGACACATGCAGAGGGGCAGCAGTGGGTGGGGCTAATCTGGCTTCATTGTAAAGATAAGTGTACAGTGAACCACACACTACAGTTTAATGTGACGTTTTTTATTTGAGTCCTTTCTTTTTGAAGGCGTTATCCATCCATCATTCTCTATTTACTTCTTTGTCTGCTTCATAACCTCACATTTTTCTCCATCTTTGGTTTCTCTTGTCAATTTCAGAGCTGTCATGGACTAAAGAAGTCATTTAAATATCTCTAACTCACAGTTTAGCAACAACATCATTTGTAGATTTAATCGACAGATCAGTAAAACGGGTTTCCCCACAGAATATCCTGTAAAAGCACAACTTTGAATCTTGTTTTTACCAGAGATGTGCTTATAAGTTACTTTGAAATAATTTATTCACTAAATCTCAGTCGACTTAGAGCAAAATCAGGGCAGGCCTAATGATGAGTACCCTCGATTTGCCAGATAGATAACACATAAAATGATGACGGCAACATGCCTGGTGACAGCCAACAGCAGGAGATGTCAAATATTTTTCTCAAGGATTTAATTAGCCACAAATCTGATCTTGACAGCAGTCTGCATTCATTCAGATACAGGCTTCTGCAGTGACAATATTCAGGCTTCTGCAGTATGTTGGCTCAGAACTGAAATGTTTCCACTTCTGGCGAGGCTCAAGAGGCATTTGTCTGGAACAAGTGTTACTTCAATAGGCTTTGACATTTTAGCATTGTACTGCTTTACTTAGAGATCTACCAGACCCCTTTCCTCACCTGGGTGAACACATGCACTACATGCACTGACAGACCTCTTAACATGGCATCTGTGAAAATGTGAAGTGCCTTTTAACGCAGCAAAAATGTTCTAAAAACGTTCATTTGAAGGCAAAGCAGAATTGACAAATCAGGATTATGTCAAGTATCTTTTTGTTGTTAATTGAACAGGGATGTTTTATTTGTAGGGCAGCATCTATTTATTGATTTGAGTATTGATACAAATGTCCATTACTTTTTTAATTGAATGGTTTTAAAAGGTCATAAAAATGTGAAATCGTAAAATGGCCTATCCTATCACCATGGCTGTTTTCTTAATTTGTCAAAAACTGATTAATGAAAAGAAATAACTTGTTGATAAGTTGTCAAAATACTGTAGGCTGATTTAATTTATGTTTATCAGTTAGTAGATTTCTTGAAAAATGGTTTCAGCCCAGGATACAGCTCACACAATAATGTTCTTTAGCGGATGTTTTTGCCTTTAAAATGGGATCATCTTCACATGAACACTACAGTAATCTTTAGGAATACATGTGCGTTTCCACCTGCATGGTTATTCTCCCTCCAAATGTTTTGGTTCCTTATCTGTGCAGCCGCAGGACTTTTATCTCTCAGAAACAAGAAAAGAGGCTTTTTTTAAATGTTCTAACTCATTATCTCTCATCAGTCTCTCCCTGTCCTTGTCTTCTCCCATCTCTCATGGGAACTGCAGACCCACTTGTCTCCCACACTGGTTTCAGTTGCTGGAACAACATGGCTTATAACCAGCCTTATTAAAACTCTCGCAGAGTGAGACAGAGTCTGGTCCTCCCCCTGCTCTCCTCAGAGCTACTCCAAACAACCGCAGACGCAAAACAAAGCCAAGACCCTAATCCCCTTAATGCAATGCTGACTGGCTGCTCCAAGATTATTGAGGAACTCACAGACCTCCCAACTGTGCTCGAGTGCCACATTCTGCACCTTCCACTGTGAATGTTTCACAAAAAGCTAGTTCAGGCATTTTAGGCAAGAGGCTGATGCTCAGAGAGACTCACACTCATAATGAGGAGAGAGCAAATCCTTGTAGGATTTCTCTCGCCTTGATGTGAAATTCTGTGACTTTTCCATTATTTTCCAAAACATAATCCATTTCATTTACATGTTTTTTTTGTAAGAAGCAACAGCCTGGCTATTTACCTCAGTTGCACTCACTGCTGAGACCTCATAACCACCATCCAGAGCAATACACCTGCAGAGCTGTTAAGATCTGCTTTATTCCTGCAAGGGGACCCACTAATCGTCTTCGATCACCATAACCACAAACATCCAACAGTGAGGAGCTTAACAATTAAACTATATAAATACAAATGGAAAGTATGTCTGATGGCAGTCCCCTTAGTAAGCGTGTATACTCCAATGTAACAGATTTGATGGTATTTAGGAAGCTCATAGCTCAACAGTTGAAAAATATTAATTAAATGATGTTTACATTTCATTACTTTGGAACAATGAGGCAAAGTTTGGTAAGGAGAGCGTAATATATATCTGCAGTCATGTACATTATGTGCCTAAATTCTTTATTTAACCTAGTTCATTTGGCTTTATGTTTTCTTTCTATCTAACATCTATACAGGCCTCTGAAACATGTTGATTATTGAGAAAAATGCACAAGAGCTTTGGTGCTAACTTTGACAGAGCTAAAGTGCCGCAAATAGAATGAATCCGGTAATCTGCATCATGGATCGTTTCATGGAAAGTTTAATAAAAATGTACTAGCAGATCGAAGTGTGCGATACTGTTAGTGTTTACAAGCAGAACAAAATCCCTTTTTCACCAAAGATATTTGAAATGTGACGGCAGCCAAAGCACAGGTGTGACTGATCAAATGAATGATGGCTTGATTCCAAGCAGCTGATGAAGTTTGCTCTCTTTCAAATGGCGATGGCTTACTTGAGTTAAATGGAGACATTATTTGACTAATAGGACAGGTCAATGGCTGCTGCAAAAGGCTAATACCACCCTGCCTTTGTTGCACCTGATTCGGCAGGACAATGTTTAATCAGGCTGAACAACTTCAAAGACATTATATTTGACATTTGAATATATTGATTTGGACAGGTCGCCGGGGGGATTGTTCAACACCATGTGATAGGTGTTACTGATGTGCCTTTGTTTTTCTTAAACATACCAAGGAGGTTCATTCTTGGCACTGAAGGGATTTCGCTCCATGCTTCCAGACTGGATAGGAGCCAGAAGACGAGACAGAGCGACTGAAGAATGGCATTTTAATACGATTAATAGACTTAGACTGCTCAGAACTAAATGGTGCGAGTGTGTCCCTGTACTCTAATCTTGTGTCTAACACAGTGTGAGTGTAGGAAAAAGAACCACAAATTGCTGAGCAAAGAGTCGCCCAAAGTATGTATTTGTGTGTATGTATGTATGTATGTGGGTGGGTGACCACATCTGGGCTGTTAAGTGCAGACTCAGTGAATGTAAAGTAATAGGGGTAGTATAGTAAGGGGTATGTATGGATATATAAAGGTAACAATTAAAGGAAAGGAGAAAGAAGAGAGGACCGAAGATAGAAAGAGAAGATATAAGACAGAGGAAACAGGACATTAGCAGCCTTTGAAAGCCAAACTTAGAAACGTTTGAGGACTATAAAACCAAAATTAAGAGACCAAATGAGCAGCCTGCCAAAATGTAAACTTAACAAAGTGTATAAGGTAAAGTACAGTTGTTTAGTTTCAAATAGATTACCGTATATTTAAGCAGAGGCCAAACAGTATTTAAAGTCAACAGATGTTAGAAACTGAATACAAAAATCTAGCTACACTATTTACAGTTATCTTGTCAGCTACAGTATATCACACTGCCAGAGCAGCTGCAGTGTATTGTAGTCAATTCAAGGCATTTCAGAAGGTGTTAAAGACCCCTTCAGGCTTTGTAAGAACCCGTAAAGTCCCAGGTGACGGTGAGATATTAAACACTTGGAGCAAAAACAAAATGGATATGACAGACTAAGTGACAGGTGGGAAATGAGATGGAGTCGGAGAGAAGGATGAAGTGTGACAAACTGGTACAGAAAAAAAAGTGTGTGTGTGCTGCACAGAAAACACAACAGACAGACAGATGATGTTGCTGTGCGATGGAGAGAAGAGGAGTCAGACAAACAGCAGGCGGCCACAGAAGGAGAGTTTACACCAGTCATACTGAAAGGTAAACCAAAGAGAATACTGGAAATGTTCCGCTGCATAATGAAAAAGCTTTTGCTAACAACTGGGAGGAACATTTTTCATGACGCAACAAGCAAACTGCACACTCTGTTATCTGCATAGATAGAAAATCACACACAACCTATCTGCATGATAAGGTGGTGATAGGGTTTGACATTATACAACGGCATGATGTTCTCAGCCACGGTTAGATAGAAAATGGCATAAGTGATAGTGTGTGAGTTTAAGAGCGTTAATTATTAATAGTCAAGACTAGGGATGGGTATCGTTAGGATTTTTTTCGATACCGATACTGCTTAACGAACTGTGACGGTTCGGGACGAATATGGATACCGTTACACCCTTAATTATCAGTAATCATTTTAAAGTTACACAGAGACATTGGATAAACCGTTGTTATGCCAACAAAGGTAAGACATAATTACTATCATGGCTACGTAAAGTGAAGTTTTTTTCTTGCTCTTTCCTGGCTGCTAGTTCAGTGAGTTTTGGTCGTACAGTGATGAGACTTATACCAATGGAATCTGTGGAATCTCAACTTTCATGTGATATGCGTTTGTGCAGATAACATGACGTACAAAAGATAGCTTTTGCCAGTTATGTGCTAAAGTAGCCGTTAGCCCCGTTAGCCCGTTTCGCTAAGTGTTGATTTAGACTCTTGGTGTTGGACTTCTGTTCCGTGTAGGTAAAATGGTTGATATCGTCTGTTAGCTGAGTTTCTTCCCGTTAAGTGGGTATGCATCATTAATAGGTTGTTAAATATTAAGAAGCCTTGAGACGCTGTTTCTTGCAAGATGTTGCATCTGCCCCCGGGAGTCTCACGGTACGTCCACACAGCAGCTTTGAAAAAATCTTGAAAATCTTGGAGCTGGGCGTGTCTGAGAGCTTGGGGATTTTTCGCGACCAACAACCAATCACATGAATCTCCCGCCCCCGGCATACAAAGCAAAAAACCCCGGGGATTTTATGCGAGCAATATAAACTCCCCAAACAGGCGAAAACCTACCAGTTTCACCCACTGTCTCTGCCACCTCCCTCCATGCCTGGTTCCTCCGGTTTGTATCCCGGTAAATAGTTCTGGTCGTAAAGAACCGGGTGATTTGCTACCGTAATTTCTCGTTTGGAATATGAGGAAATGAACTGCGGTCTGGCTCTCCCAGCTTGCACGCGTGGTTTGATTGGCTAGCGCTTGAACTGTCAGATTTGCATAAACGGGATTTGATTGGCTGACGCTTCCAGCTCAGCTTCAAAAGTTGAACATTGCTCAACTTTTGAATCCTGAAAATCCTGGAAATCTTTGGTTTGCCTCCCCACAATGCAGTCCGGCGAAAAGCGAGGCAAAGTGACGTCACCCCCATTCAAAGTCAATGGCCAGAGAAGCGTTGGAAGATTAAGTGTAAGTGTAAATATGCACCATTGACCTTGAATTTTTTCTCGTCTGCACTGCATCGCTACTACCTCTCTACTTATTATTTATTTTATGTCTATTTTTTACTGCAGTGAGAGTTTGGGCCAAAGAAATGTCGCTGTACTTTGTATGATGACAATAAAGATATATTCTATTCTATGTTGTCATGGCTAAGAGGCTGACTCTTTTCACTCTATGCGTAACAGACGGGGCATGGCATACATAAACCAGATGCACTTGTGTTTAGGATAGCACTTAGTAAGAAGGAAGTCTTTTTTTGGAAATCTCTCTCTTTTCCC
>NW_011336014.1:134223-177468 GCF_000735185.1 Notothenia coriiceps
GTCAGATTTGGTGAAATGTTCAGCAATGATAACAAAAACATATCAACAAATATGACGCAAATAATAATAATACACATAATTATTTTAAAGAAAATACAAGAAAAAAATACTTTGGGACAATATAGCACATTTAAATTAGTTCGTGTAAATATTAGTTCTCTTACAGATTAAATATCGAGCGAATACAAAATATCTAGCAATTAAAAATGAACATATAGACATATATACTGTATGGTTAAAGCAGCAAACATAGTAATTACAAGTTAGTTTTACCTGCTGATGAGTGACTCAATCCAGTCATGTAATATATAGAAATTCTGGGCCTATACTCTAAAGGTACCTGTACTTAAAAGTAGTCATGTTAAGATAAGATGTGCTTATTGAGTCCCAATTTGCGAATAATTTTTCGTTGCACAGCATAAAATACAAGGTATTCACATAAGTAGAATGTTAAAAGGAGTCAGAAATAAACAATTCTACAAATGAACATCTCAAAATAGAAATAAACAGCAATTAAAAAAAGTACAAAATATACAAGTTTTATACCAATTTAAAGTAAACAAAATATTAAAGTTGTATATAATATAATTTGATTGTCAATACTTGTCTACTTTTGCTTTGAATACAGTACTTTGTACTTGTAACCAGAGTATCTTTTACTTGTGTAAATCCTGAGACCTAATGACAGATACCCCAGGCTGCAGTCATGGTTTTTACCTTGTCCCTTTTTGCATCACATGACTTCAAGTGCTCGTTGGGTTTCCAGGAGACGGTTGTTATGAGCCAGTGACATGACAACCATAGCATAGTGATGACTGTGGAAACCCAGATGTCTTTGGGTGTTCGTTTGCCGGCAAGACGGCTTATGGCTTTTTTTCAGGCTTTATGGTTCATGGAGGTGCTTAGCTGGAGACGAGGACGGTTCATGTTGTTGTTGCACCATTTAGAGCAAAGTCTGCTTTTCGCGACACATTACAGATGGGTTTTTTATTTTGACGGTGTCGATCAGGTTGCTTTGCTTCACAGCTGCTCAGTGTCTGTACAATTGGGGAGTTTTTTCCCATTTACGATCAAGCGCTGCTGCTGAAGGCACAGAGCAGCCCGCGATAGCACGGCGGGGGAAAGTGTTGATTTGGCAACGTGCCAAGATTCACATGGAGGTTATTCCTTTGACAACATGACGGCATTGTTATTTTTCCCATTTAATTTGGATTAGATATCTTCAAGACGACTATCGGAGGACCGACGGTGCAACGTCGCTCAAAACGTGCACCAAAAAACACTAAATTAGAAGATTTTTTCGCAATCCTAAAGTTGCAGTTTCAAAACACAAATGAGAAACATCTTCAGCAACTTGAGGAAACATGCGGCAGCGTTTACTAAAAGCTGCGAGTAAACCCAGGCGTCTTTTGAGCTCTGCAGCGGTGGATGGCAGCTTTTAGTAAATGCTACGTATGTTGTTTTCAAGTTGTGAATGTTTTTTCTGTCAATGCTGGGCAAATCGTGTTGTCACACTTTTATGTGTTAAATTATTTTTCCCCTCCATTGATGGATTTCCAATGATAAGATTCACAATCCTCACCGTCAGCGGTGTCGCACAAATAATGGAAACCCAGAGTGAATAATATAGGGTCCAATAATGTGTTTTAATCTTACAAAGGGAAAATGGCCTTATCGATTAGTACTGATGTAGAGTCTCTACTTTAAAGAGTCCTCTCTGCTGATGTTCGAGGCTGTGATATTCAGCTATGGTAGTGTCTCTACTCCTCTAAAGAGTCCTCCCTCCCTGCTGAGTGTTCAGGTGTAATATTCAGTATGTAGTGTCTCTTACTTTAAAGAGTCCTCGTCCTGCTAAAGTTCAGGTGTATATCAGTATGTAGTGTTCTCTATTTAAAGAGGTCGCTCGTCCTGCTGATGTTCAGGTGGTAATAGTCAGTATACTAGTGGGGTGCTCTATTTAAAGGAGTCTCTCCTGCTGGTGTTCAGGTGATACAGTATGTAGTGTCTCTAGCTGTTAAAGAGTCTCTCCTCGCTGATGTTCAGTGTATACGTCAGTATGTAGTGTCTCTACTTTAAAGAGGTCCTCTCCTGCTGATGTATCAGGTGTATATCAGTATGTAGTGTGCTCATACACTGTTTATAAGAAGTCCTCTCCTGCTGATGTTCAGGTTCATACAGATATGTCGTGTCTCTACTTTAAAGAGTCCTCTCTGCTGATGTTCAGGTGTATATCAGATGTAGTGTATCTACTTTGAAGAGTCCTCTCCTGCCTGATGTCAGGTGCTATATCAGTATGTAGGTCTCTACTATAAAGAGTCCTGCTCCTGGCTGAATGTTTCAGGTGTATATCAGTATGTACGTGTTGGGCTGGTATCTACTTTAAAGAGTCCTCTCATGCTGATGTTCAGGTGTGATATCCAGTATGTAGTGCTCTACTTAAGAGTCCTCTCCCTGCTGATGTTCAGGGTGTAATATCAGATGTAGTGTACTACATTAAAGAGTCCTCTCCTGCCTGATCGTTCAGAGTTGTTAGAGCAGTATGTAGTGTATCTACTTTAAAGAGTCCTCCCTGCTGATGTTCAGGTGTATATCAGTATGTAGTGTATCCTAGCTTTAAAGAAGTCCTCTCCTGCTGATTTCAGGTGTATATCAGTATGTAGTGTCTCTACTGACATGTCTCCATGCTTTAATGTTCAAAAGCCTTATGTTTCCTCATACTGCCTGTGCTGCTGCACCTCTTTTCACCTCCGTCTGCAAACCAGAGTTCTTATTGTGATTATCTTAAACCAAAAAACATTATAAAACTAGAACGGCACCTCACTGAAGAGATGGCAGTCAATCGGCAACGCTGTCGATAAAATCATGCATGAGATTTGGATCCGCTACCAAAATAACTAATGAACATTTTGCCAGTAGCTTTTTCCATAATGCTGCTGACAAACCAACAAACCAAACTGAACACATCACATAACACATTATTTAAACAACGACACAGGAAGAAAGAGTTTTCATAAAACATGTCAACATGGGAAATGTGAAAAGGTTAGACGTACAGATCGGTAGAAGTCAACATTTGGAACCTAGAGCAACTTCATCATTCATTTTGGAGTCCTTAGTTAGACCCTCCAGAAAAACGCGATTCTGCGATCGCAGAATTTACCGCATAATCAGCAAAATGGCGCAGATTTTTAAAATGCCGCATATTTATCAAAAGGCCGCATAATCCCCGCATTTTTCCACACAAAATTGAGAGAAAAAAAAGTGAACTCGTCTGTGACGTCATCAGCTCGCGCATCACAGAATGTAGACAACACTGTATAGAGTAAACGTGTGGAGCTCACACGATAGAGAAAACACCAAGATGAAAAAATCTAATCCATCTCATTTACCAACGACATTTCTACTAAAGACCGGGCAAAAAGTGGGGGGAAACTATTCTGCACCCCGTGCAACTGTGTGTTGGAGCATAAGAGAAAATCGACGGTGGCGACCCACTTTGATTCATTCAAACATTCGAAAATGCTTTCTGCTGCTGCGGACAAGAAAGCCATTCAACTCACGTTCACCGAGGCATCAACCTCCAAAAACCTTTTGAGGGCTACAAGAAACGAAGTGAGTAGCCTACAAGATTGAAGCTGGTCAGATAACGAACGAGTAAATGAAAACAGAATGAGGCGGAGAAGTGTGTGTGTGTGCGGGGTGTGTGTGTAGGGGGGGAGGTGTGTGTGTGAGATTAAAATAGCCCAATTGCTTTTACAATAAATAAACATTGAATGTGTTTAATTGAATAGTAAAGGGGTTTAACGTTAGTGGCAGGTTGTGTGTGAGAGAGAATAAATAAGACAGCCCAATATTTTAAAAGATTGTTATTCTTTTCCCCCGCATATTTAGCATATTTCGCAACTTTCCGCATATTTCGCAACTTCCCGCAATTTCACCGCATAAAATCACATAAAAAAATGTTTAATCGCATAATCAAGGAATTTAGCCCGCATAATCAAGGATTTTTGCCCGCGTTTTTCTGGAGGGTCTAATAGGTTTTTGTACATGTAAATACTCTGCAAAGGCTAACATCTAAAAGTGTACGCTAGATGGAGTTTTTCTCCCACATTCCCCCGCTGCCTGAATTGCCTCCATTGGACTCCTTTGTTTAATTACGCAACTAAGTGACATCACCTTGTAACACTCGGGCATCTATTGGCTTGCGCTTCAACACATTGTGCATGATATGCTAAGCAGTTGACCAATCATTGAAGAGCCATCCAGCTAACCAATCAGAGCAGACTGGGCTGTGGTTTCAGACAGAGGGTGAAAAGAGGTTCTGCAGCACAGGCAGTATGAGAAGAATAAAGAGCTTTTTGAACATTAAAGCATGGAGACATGTCACAGTAGAGACACTAAATACAATTATGAAACCTTGAAACAAGTATAAAAGGGCCCCTTTAAACACTTAAAAATGAAGTTTATCTTTCATTTAGAGATTCAGTTAACATGCTTTAATGCTGCTAAAATGAAAAATAACATGCTTTTCTTTATTACATGTTTTATGTTAATGTTAATGTCTTAAAAATTAAAATAATATACTACCTTTGATCCCATGCTGTCGCCTCTATATTTTAAAGCTTTGGATGTTTGCATAACCCATTTCCTGTTTTCTTCTGTAAATGTATTTGGTTTTTTCGGCATCTTATCACTACTTGCTGCTGCAAAATGTTCCTTTCTCCACGGGCTACTTTAAATTACATTTAATGCTGTATAATATTTAGATTTAGGAAATCCTAAAAAGTTATATAGAGTACTGATTATTTACAACAATCCATGTCTCGTTTTATTTGACAGTTAAGCTGTTAATTGTACTGTCATTTCAAAGATGCAGTTCTAGCTTACTGTTAAATCCTTTTAAAATTGTTAAGTCATTGTAAAAATGAGGAACAGTGGAATGAAAAGCTAAAATGAACTTATCTGTTTCCTCTCTTCTTTTCTTATATTCGTTAATTGTGAAAGATCACAGCTGGCTCTCGGATCACCTACTAAATTAGTTTTATGGTCATACAATTGGTCCTAATATTTAATAAAGTGCATTACTCAGCCCAAATGGGCCCCCAAGTGCAAATATAAAGAGAGCCATTATAGAGCTTTATCTTTGTAAAGTAGCCTCCACTGACATGTGTAACAGTGATAGAAGGAAGCAGGGAAATCAAATGGCCTGACACCAGGAACCCAAACAGGGAAGGAACATCATCGACACACCAGCAGCAGAAATGGCAGCGTGACATTTTTACACAAAGTGTACGTGACATTTAGTCGTGTGAGTGTGGTTTTCATGGTGGAGATGTGCTCTGTGCAAAGAATGTATGGCTCATGTATAAAAATAAGTGGACATACACCTGAAACGTCACCCATTGGTTTGTGGAACACCGTTTTAAAGCCTTAAGTTTGTCTCTTTGGTCGTTCCCACCCAGAGGTGACCATACGGTATTTGGATGAGAGGCTGGAACCAGGCAGGGATATGCAATGTTGCGTGGTTGCGAGCTGTCAATCAACAGTTTGCTAAAACCTGAAACCCAGCTTCATTGTCTACTTTACTCTAAATGGGACCATCATTTACAAAATGGAAATCATGCATTATAAAGAAGACTTCATGACTGAAGTCTTCTGACTGGGACATAACTTATGTTTACCATGTTTACTGATATATCAAGTGAAAAGTAGAGCTAATTTTCTCATAGAGTTCTACACAATCAGTCCTTTTTAAGCCACCAGTGTATTTGCCCTGCCGACCATTACAAAGAATGCATAAACTATATACTATACTATATGTACAGTATACTACTTTAATACAGACTCTGGTATGGCTGGTATGCTGATCTCCATGGGTTTAAAGCCCTTGTTGGGCCATCTATCAATCATTGCTGTGGCCCTCCCCTCCCCTCCACCTTTCACCTATTTCCTGGTTCAAGTAAAAGTACTTTTCAGGAGTTAATGAACTTTGAACCATCTGTTTCTCATACAAACAAGAAACTAATTTCAAATTCATTTCTGCATTACTTTCTAAGTTGTATTTTGTCTGTTTGTCATGATGGTCATAGAAAAAGGAATTATAAATAGTTTACTTCAGTGACAACCTAATCATTAAAGGCTTCATTTTGTAAGACAATACGTTTGGTAAATGTGTATCCAGCTACGACCAAAAAATTATTACTAGGAACAATTCTCAGTTTAAACAGCGATCTAACCAAAACCACTTTGGAAAGAAGACACATTGAAGACCTGATCTGTAAAATTAGTGAAACAATATCATTATCGTTCAACATTTTTTGCGCCAAGAGTAAAGTAACAATCAACTAAGGTTATCAAACCTCTTCAAGGCATCTTCACCACCCTGCTGTTTAACAAAAGGAACACACATTGAATAGATCCTTCCCATTAGTTTAGATTGAGAATAAGGATCAAACAGTAAACAGCTTGGCTTTCACCTTCTAGACAAACAACACTCCCAATGTGATAAACTGTCAGCTGACAGTTTGGTGAATCAATGAATAAATGCCTGTCAACATTGATGCAGTACATCCCATTATGAAATAAATAGTGTTGACAATGACAGGGTATCAATGAAATAATGTTAAAGCCAATTGACAAGTTCTAGAATCTCAACTGTAAGGATAGGGAGCTTTTTTTATCTTATGTAATAGTTAACTTTATAACATACATTTTGTTTTTGCATGCAATGTCATGACATCATGTTTTATTTTAGGAATTGTTTTTCCACTATTTCTGGTATTTAATGGATGAACTGGTTGACTGATAAAATCATCAGGTTATCATAATCGCAAGATACAAGTTGCTGTCCTGTAGTATGGTTTTTAACTCTTTTACCAAATGATGTACTGACAATATTTGGTCATTTGGCTGCAGTTTAAATTTCAAATGGAAATCTCTAAATCTCTAACTTTTGATCATCAAAGCGTATCACTGCACCAGCTGCTCCTGTTACTGATATGATACCACTCTTATCATAAAAGTGAGAAGAAAAAATGTTTTGACGTTTTCAGAAATGTTTCCATCCTTCCATAATGTATAGCATTTTCAACAATGGTGAAACTTGTATTTTAAAAGCATCCACACCACAGTGTATACTAAGAATGTATAATTACCATTCATGCCAACGGCTACAACCAAGTCTTATACCTATAATGCAATAAGCTTCTGGATAAGCTACATCTAGAAGAGTTCATGAATTGGCTTCTGATACGCTTAGTCATGTTGTGTTAAATTACTGATCTGACTGCTGCAGTGAGTGGGTTGCTGTGAGTCTGCATCTACTGAGACCAAATGGAACTTAGTGTGACACACCAGTGCAGGGGCAGTTTGTGTTACAACAGTATAGTGTATCAGAGTATTTATTTCATGGTCAAGTGTAGGCTGTACGATAGACAACAAGCTGGAGTGTCTCATTTTGTGGCACTTGCTCAGCAGTTTTTACTCTTACATAATATTGTGTGTATAGCTGGGACTTAGCATTAAGAGGTTTCGAGGTAAATATAGCTGGGACTTAGCATTAAGAGGTTTCGAGGTAAATATGTTCCCATGAGAACTACTAACAATTATATTCTGATTAACACTCATTGCATTCAACAGCATATTGAGACCAACACATCAGTTTGGGGTAATAATGAGGGCGTACTTTTACTGAATAGCTTCTGTTTTGTCAGCTAGTAAACCTACCACACACAGCTTTTAGGAGCTGCTAGCTCAGCTTAAATATTTTTAATTAGTCTGGGCTTCAGTGAAGAATTTAACTGTTAAAGTGTAACTGGAGCTTGGAGTGCTTTCTGTTGCAGTATCCAAACCAATCTTTGCAGAATGCTCACATTCTGTGGCAACAGAGAGGTTGAATTTAAGCACAATGTACAGAACGGCTAGAAAGCGTATTTCATAATGAGCTTCTAATCATACATAACAGTACAAAACAATTTGTGGAGTTTTGCATGCCTCTCAGTACCATGACTTCATGCATTTTCAGAACAGCTGGCTTCCAGTAATATCGCTCTTATATAAGCTGACCAAAGCCTTGGCTCTGAAACAGTTACAACACAGAAGGATCTGCAGCTATTTTAAGCCTGCAGTGATTCAGCTTTTAACTTCCAAAAAAGAAGAAGTAAAATAAACCTGCCATGGTGTGCCAATCAAATGTGTTATTTGGGCTATGGATGTCTTGGCAGGAGGAGTAGGAAACTTCTTTAGAATCAGTTATACATTTCCAAGTATGCTTGAAATATATGAGCAGATATTAGATTTATGTTCATGGGAGAATGAGGGCTTGGGTCTGGAAAAAGGGCTTCTGTGTGACCACAGCTAAGCCTCACTCATCAGAGCTATTATGGGCAATTATGTGGTCAAATGTTTGTCACACTGCCCATGCAGAATCATGTATACATCATGTTCTCAAGAGCTGGCAGAGTGCATCAGACAGAGAAACCCAATCCAACCACAAAAACAAACTCTCATGGTTTGCTACCCACATACACATATCTGCAGGTATACAAGCATGCAAATAAAGAATAAATTACTCATCACTGTGGGGGAAACTTCTGAAGCAATTGGAGTCAGGACTCAAAGAGAGACACGAAGGAGAGCTGGAGCTTTGATGGCAAACACTGACGGTTTATTTGGAGCTTCGGCCGGAGAATTCACAAGACATATCACAGGCCACGATCTGACCACACGGTAGAGATGCCAAATCAATTCTGAAGAACCCTTCTGTAGTTCAACGTTTTAACTAGTTCAGAGTGTAATAATCTACATTCTTCAATAGATAGACTAAACAGCTGAGGACACTGAATCACATTTGTTGTCACTTATGGCTTGGGGTCATCTACACCCCGAGAAGGATGTGTTCCAGGTGTCCCACAACAATAACTATCTCTGACCGAGAGTTGCCCGGTCATAAACTGGTAACAACAACAAAATGCTAGGGCAGCCCCTCCTTAAGGGAGATAGCGTGCTGCCCAAGGCTGGGCATCTTCGTCAGAGGGCGAAAGAGGAAATGCAGGGCAAATTATTCCCTGATGAATAATGAGCAGCAGTTGTTGAGCAAAAATGCAGCAGAAGCACTGAAAAATGTTTTGTGGGCCATTCTGACACATCCCTTCACGTCTTTGCTTCACACCTCATGCAACTATGTGGTCTGTAAGCGAGGTTAAGCGTGACACCTGTCTTCGGTTTCATGCACTTCCACAGCGGAGTGCATAGGAAAGGGGCCTCAAAAACAGAGAATGATCCACGAGCAAAAGCATGTTGGTTTTTGAAACTGAACCCATTATTCATCTGGATGTATTGTTTGATGTAATTTGGGATAAGCAACAATCACTTTATTACACGCAATATTGACAAGTGAGTTATGTAATAAATCCGTTTTTTCAGCCGTTACCTGTAACTTCCTGCATGTTGTTGTGCTCTAAGCTCAAGAGAATATCCAACCACAGTAAAGTAGGTGTACTGTTTGATGTGTTGACAAAATGTTTAAGCTTGTTTAGTGGGTTGAACTAGAAACAGTTTTCAATCTTTTTCTTAAAACGGGGTCATGACCCAGTATGAGTCCCTGGTGCATATGGTGGTCACGGAGATTTACATAATTAAAATGTTTCTACCAAGCTTGGGTCTCAGGATAAGACCATGCAGATTTATTACATATCCATTTTACAATAGGTAATTGTATGCTTTTAATGTCCTTTTGTTGTCTAATTTGACATAGCGTTGAGTTTGAGTTGCATCAAGTTAAGAAGTTTATATAAAAAGGGTCATATGACTTAAAATAAAGAAGATGGATGATGTATTGTTATAAGCATTGAGCTGGGCCAAATGTCTGCATGGGTATTTATTACAGAGTTACTGGGTGACAGCCCAACAAAGTAGGCAGTTTTTCAGCCAGTGTTACTTCTCGTGATGAAACCATGAAGATTACAATAAGCACATTTGGTGGTGTGCCTATGGAAGATGAGGAGAGTTGACGGATAAGTTGTTGGACCAGTCAGGTATGACTCCTGGGCGTACATTTAACAAACTAATTATTCATAAGTTAATTAATTTTGATGTGTGAGGGACAACATACCAAACTGTGCCCTTTGTAAACTGGACACACACACACACACACTTCGGGAAAAAAAGTTTAACTCCATGTGACTTACTCCAGGACTGAAAGCAACCACGTGAACAGTGTCACATATCCCTCACCAACACATGATAATGGGGTCATTACAGTTTAACCGACACTTAAAATGACCCCAGTAGCCTAATTCACACACATAGCCCGTACACCATACAGTCAAACAGCTTCTCCACTGACCTTGGCGGGCCGGCGGGCTCCCAGTAGCGGCAGAACAGGTGCAGTCCGTCGGCGTTGACGAGGTGCTGCAGGTCGCTGTAGGGGACTCCCTGCGGGCTCCGCCGCGGAGCAGCTCCCGGCTCGGGCATGGAGGAGTCTGCGGAGAAAACACGGAGCAGCGACATCAACACATCGCTGCCGTAGAGGTAGTAGCTGACACCGGCGACGAGCAGGCAGCTGGCGGTGGTCGCGGCGTTCATTGTTTATTTATTAGCTGATTTTGGTGCGCGTGTTAGGCATGCATCGCTAAAGACACGGTATGTCCGTTAGGATATGATGGATGGAATCCTGAGCAGCATGCACACACATACGGACACGCGCACTATAGGCAATGTTATCAGACCTTCCGCAACAACCGCCGTTACGTCACGAGACAATATGCTCTGTTTTACAAAAGCTCCCCCTCTCTCTTCTTCTTCTTCTTTTTCTCTCTCTATTTATTTTCTTCCCTATGTCTATCGGAATCCATACCAATATTATTATATTGCAATAACTACACATTAAAAGCAGTGTTGCACAACTCCCTATACAGTAAAGGGAAGAAAACAAATCATTACTACAGAATAAAATAATATGATTAAACATTCACAAAGAGTGGCGTATGATATTAGATGACAACTGAATCGATGTTAAATGGGTACAATAAAATGTGTTTTCTGTCTATCTTTATGTATAAAAAATGAAAAATCAATTTCACACACGCGGATATGTGATGGTGCTTCCTCGGCATAAAGGCTTAAAAACATCAAAACAGAAAACAGTTATATCAAAAATATTTCTCCAGCATACTTCTGCAGAACCGCACACACACACACAAATCATTTTCAGTATATCTTTTTCTCTGAAGCACACACCCCCTTCCCCTCCCCATCGCATGGCATTACACGCGAGGCTTTCCACAGCATCATCAGGTGCAGCTGGATATAATGAACATCTACATCATGTTAAAGGCATGTGCAGCATTACAATGAACAGGACCGTGTGCACGCGGGGCAAACCCTGGAGGTAAAAATAGCCATGGTGTGGAGCTATTTCCTGAGGGGATCGGGTTTCAAAATTCATTTTTACCGACAACCTAAATTGTACTTCAGTATTTAGTAGGTGGTCGCAAGTGACACATATAAAACATAAGTAAACTATGTGGTTTACTGTTGGTGAGCTTTGTAGAAAAACAGATCAATCCGCGCGTCTGTCAGTGTTGTTATCCTCACTAACAGGCAACATTTCTGCTTTGCAGCCAATCCTGTGCGGGGATATATGGCTCAATAATTTAAGCTGCATATGGCAGGATCATAACAGAACACACGAATAACAGTGAGAAGTGTGCAGTCCACATGTGTAGAAATAATCCCATTGTAGGATGTGAGTATTATTGCTGGGAACTGCCATTTGTTTTCATCTCTGTTGAAACCATCAGTGACACATTCATGCACATGGTCATAATCTAAATAATGGGTCAGCAGTGCGATTAGTGCCTGCATGCATCCTGGAAGAAGGCAAACGTTTGCAATAAGAGTGTTTTAAGTAAAGCTCATATTACAGCCTTTTAAAATAATCGATTCAACTGGACTGTGCTGATATCGATGTCACTGCACCTGTAGTAAACACGCGCTTGGCCATCAATGTTATTGTCTGCGGGTTTAATGCGAAAAGCCCAATGTTGAAGCCAGAGAAGCTGAGACATGTGAAAATATATCAGCAAATTACAAGTTACCAAAGAGTAAATGGAAAATATGCTGATGTTTAAGATAAAATACACTGGAGTCTTTTTTTATTGTAAGTCCATAATCAGGTATAATAAAAAATATATTATAGAAATAGGACCAACCTGTGCTGGAGCGTCTGCAGTGAAGTTTCGACTTCTTCTCGGACTCTTTCTCTCCCTCTGTGTATGTCCCTCTCTCCGACACTCCTCTTTTGCCACCCGCTAAGGGAAGAATGCAGTCAGCGCCGTTTGGGTTGTAACTAAATAAGTATTCATACACACACCCTCTCTCTCTCTCTCTCCGTCGCACACACACACTCACATTAAAAATGTTCCCCCAGAGGCGGAGGTACAGCTCTCCTCTCACCCCCTCCACATGGTCCACATTTTGTAAATACCAGACCCTCTGATGTTCCTGAGTAAATAGCGTCATATGAGGATGGGCCCCTATGTTTTTAATATTTGCACTGCTCCACCTGATAACAGAACATATTTCTCTTCACTAAAATTACAAGACATTTTGTTTGTAAAATCCTATTGGTAGGTCATAAGAACATTGTTTGGCACGACAAAGAAAACATTAACAATTATTCATAAACACTGTTGGGATCTAACACCTCTATTCATTTTTGGTTAGAATAAGGTGAGCAAAATACTAGGTCAAAGCAGCATTCATAGTTTGTTTTTGGTCACTAGGGGGCAGCAGAACAAGCTGTTAACATGATATTACATTATCTAACTATTGATTTATAGTGGAGATGTTAGATGTTATTAGAATGTAATTTCTTACACACAGGTGTCACAATGTGTTATTGTTTGTTCTCAAGCTAACACCACTGTGGCGCCTTTTATGTTCAGACAAACTTGTTAGCCAACAGAGCAATATAAGCTTTCATTTGAAATCCTGTTTCTGGCCACCTGACAAGTGTCGGTCCAATATTCACTCTTTCAGCTCGGGTTTATCTGATCTTCTGTGCTCCTTAGAGGTGAGAAGAACTGCAGGGTTGGTGATAAATCTTACTAAGAACCCCTTTCATGTAACATATCCTTATTTGATCCATTATGATTATAAACGTATCGATTAGTGACGTTTCAAGGTTTGGAAAGATCTATCCTGGTTCCAGACCTCTAGATAACTGCCTTTCTTTCTATTGATTGTTAAGGGCAGAAGGACAACAACGCTTCAAACTGAAAAGTGATTTAGATGTCAGATTGAACAATGAAGTGAAAGGAAAAGGAAGTTCACATATAACGGGACAGAAAAATGGTAATGGGGGAAAGCAACTCAAGTCTCTTTTAGACATTAATTATTTGTTTGACTCCATGGAGAAAAACATGTTATTCCTTGCGCCCAAGACAATAAAATGCATGTTAAATGAAAGCCAATACTGTAAAATAGTGTTTTTTTATTACAACTAAGTATGATTCAGTGTTACAATTCCAATAAACAATGACTCATTGTTACTGGTTTCAGTTACCAGGGGACTGCTGTTGTTGCTGTTGGTGGACACCTCTCTAACTGTTTACAGACATTTCTTATTCTTCCAAAAATAAAACAGCGAAGATGAAAGTGATCAATTTCTGAATCATATTTGCGTTTCCATAGCCATGTGTGGCTTTACATTTTCTAATCAACACACAATGGATTGTATCTGTAAAAAATAATGTTCTTAAGAGACTCACGGTCACAACAGGTTAACAATATTATCTATTGTTTGGTACACTATGGGAACATCTGGGGTGGTTGGGTTTGATTTCCTCTGTGATCGTTCCTACTGCTACATTCTCCCTGCTTGAGTTACTATAATGAGCGTCATCAACAACTCCTTATACAGCATAAACAAGTTCCCTGAACACATTTGGAAATAAACAACGTGCGGACGGGAGACTGGTTATGATTGAAGCTGCTGGCCGCAGTGAGACAGGAAGGGAGAACACCCTGCTTCCATATGGGAGGCATCAGTTTCATCAGTCCGGAGGTATTTGGATATTTCCTGTTGTTGCGTCACCAAGTTGACGTGTCTGCACAGGAAATTAAAAACAAAACTGTTTTTTGGAGAGGATCATAACAATCCTTTTCAATGAAAGGCTTGTGACTTAGTACATGGACATTGGCAGATTTTATCATACATAAACCCTCCAAGCAAGTATGCTTTGTTACTGAATAAAGTCAAACTAATTGAATGTTTCTTAATGTTTGTGTGTGCTTAAGCTATTATTCGATTTTGACTGCATGTTTGTACTAAGTTGTAATTTTCTTTGCAACAATGTGTGTGCGACTGCAAGTTGGAGTGTAAGTGACTCCCAGAATTGTGGAGCTCACTGGATAAAATGCTCATACTGTTTCTGTCAAATTAACCTCCATCGTTCCTCTCACAGCTCACAAGTGTGTCGATGGGATCTCCTGTGAAACAGAAGAAAGGAGAAATCAAAACAAGACAGGAACAAAGTAAGAGGATGAAGAGGATAGGAGATTGTCAAAATGCCTTCCAGATTGTTCTTGTTCTCTGCAGCTGCATGAACGTCTCAGTGGAGGTTAATGAGGAGGAACAGAGCAGGATTGTGAACATTTTTGCTTTAAACTGTCTCTAAGCAGGCCGCTCTCTTAAAAATAATTGTTCAAATTATTTCAAAACTTTATTTGTTACTTTGCCCTCTGGTTTGATGCATTCACTGCGTTACGTTCAATGCTACATATTGAATTTGTGGTGTGCCTCGGGGGTGCTGAAATGCTTCTGTGAAATGGAATGAAGTGGAGATACACTATAGGCCAGATGGACTTCCAAACCCACCTATTGCTTCTCTCATGTACATTCCTGTGCTCATACATTATGGGCAGCAAATATGAATCTGTATGCATGAATGTATTTAGACATTTGCATATGCCTGTATGTATGGAACAGTGTGTGTGTGTGTGTGTGTGTGTGTGTGTGTGTGTGTGTGTGTGTGTGTGTGTGTGTGTGTGTGTGTGTGTGTGTGTGTGTGTGTGTGTGTGTGTGTTAGTTATTTCCACACACACACACACACACACACACACACACACACACACACACACACACACACACACACACACACNGCGCGTGTAGGGTAGGTGTATTCACTGTGGCTGTTGTTGTGTTGTTACCAGCTACACCGAGGTCGAAGGAGACATGGAGAAGCCTCTGGTCTAATGGCGGTCATCCCATCGACCAGAGAAGTCACCTGTGACAAACGAACATTTCAAAGAGGTAACAACACATTGTTTGACCTATTTGCCCCGAAAACAAGAAACAAGTCCTTTACTAGGCCGTCCTTTCACAGAACGGAGAGAAGACTTCGTTCACTGCGAGCCTCTGTACATGGTTCGTTCGCATGAAGCTGTAACTCTTTGTGTGGTGTGGTGAGAGAGTCACCGCTCTGACAAACGCGGGAATGGGGGATCTAAGGTGGCCCAGGCCAGACGCCGCCGCAATGCCGACGTGGCGCCCGCGCAAGTGTCGCGCGCAAGTGTCAGCTAGCCCGGTGACATCAGTTACCCACGATAAGGTGGTCTGCGGCGGTGCAATGCCGATCTTCCACAGGGTCTCGCAGACCACGATATTTATGTGCGTTGTGTGAGAAACTAGTACAGCAAATAGTTGACCTTATAATGTTTAATAATAATTGAAACAGACATATACGGGTTTAGTTGGTTTTGACGCGCTCGCGCGTGCGTTCTGTGGCGAGGCGAAGCCTTGTGCGAAGCCTTTGGCGCGGGCCACCCAATACTGCGACTCTCCTCCAGCCTGGCTTTAGCGCCGGTGTGGAACTAGTCTTTCACTTCAATAAATAAACATTCGAGGTTTAGGTTTACAAATGGGGAATGACCGGAAAACGGGACCGTACACGAAAACACGGGATTTTTCTTACCACTGTGGTGTTTCCGGTTTACCGCAACGGGGTTTATACTCCTTTAAGGTTCGCTCGTACAGTAGTAGACGAACGTGTCAATAAACACGTAATACACGTCATTGCTTCTCGTATCCGCAACCGCAAGTACACCGGACCATTTATTCAATCCTTGAGCGAGACCAACATCTGTCCCTACGGCTTATCGTATCTTTCTATAGCTTATGTATCTAATCTTATATATATCTATATCATATTATATAGTAGTGAGTGGAATATATATGATATGTATATGTGTCGCCACCTACAAGTGGGACAGCGAGTAGTCGCAGTCAGGGCGGGCTAACCAGGGTGGACCAAAGAGTAATAGTACACAAATTTAAGGGACAGAGGGACACAGAGCAGCTCAAGCAAAACAATTACGGTACCAGTCACGACAATGAGAACAGTGTCAGTAGATACGATAAAACTCGCAGACCTATTCAAACTAGGAGCTATGAAGCAGGCACGCAAACGGTTACGTCATGACGCAAACGATGACGCAATGACGCAGCACCATTCGGACTCTGGGCAGTGTGAAAAGAGCCAGAGCTAAACCGAAGAACCGGTTCTGAACCTGAAAGGCTCTAGCATGGAGCATGAACCAGAGTTGCGTTGGTGTGAATGAGGTATCAGAGGAGGTGTATTCAGAATGGACTTCCAGCCGTAACTGTCACCACAGCATCTAAATAAAACAGAGAATATTTCGGAGGGATATGCTACATATTAACTTTCTATTTTATGCATTTCAGTTCTTCATTAACATTCCTTAATTAACACTTCACTGTCCTGACACAGTTCCACTAACATACATTCACTGTCGATTGTTATTTTTTAATATTCTTTGCGGAATTTGGCCGTGTAAAATGTCCTCTTGGGTTGCTGTACAGCCAATGTGTGACGTCATTAGTAAGCGTAACGGACCCCGTGCTGATCTGGTAGGCCGTGCACATATGGTACCTACACCGGCAGGCAAGACGCTCCGATTCTGAAACGCGCCGGTGGGTTATGACGCTGGAGGAGGTCAGACAAAACCGCGGCGCAGCCGTGACGCGGCGCAGACGGACCCGGTGGAATCCCGGGGTTACACTGTAGGTGCGTCGCGTTTGGGGGTGCGGGGGTGGTGCCGGTGCTAGTGGAGCCTCGCAGCCTTCCCGCGTCCATTCGCGATGTCTCGCCGACTCCAGGCAGCAACCAGGAAACCACACCAGTAAGCCAGTTCACACTGTCCGCTCCTCGCAGCAGCGAGCCTCGCAACGTCCCGCCAACACGCCACCCAGACCCCACGCAGCATTCTCATCTGTTTGTCATTACTGGTGTCATTTTCTGGTTGCTAACACCATTGAAACACTGATGTTCCGCTGTAACGGTGGTGGACTCATCAGAACAGAATGGGCGAACTGACCAATCAGAGCACAGAGGGCTCACAGGGAGGGGACGGGCAGGAGCTCCAACAAGCTGTGAATGAATACACATACTATACAGAGATGTGAGTTTGGAAAATTGCACAATGTAAATCTATTCTAGTATACCTCAACAATGGAATTATGATCAGTAGAAATGGCCATGTCATGGGACCTTTAACAGTGTGAAGGGCACAAAAGCCATGGTGGCCGTAGGACGTACAATTATTTGTGGGGCCTCACGGCCAGACCGAGGGGCAACGACGGCAAAAATCCGTGAAAATCCTACCCTGATGCTGACACATCATCATCATCATCATCATCATCATCATCATACCATCTGTGAAGAAATGTGTGGAGCATTTAGATCAGCACATAGGAAAATCATGGAAAAATGTAAAATGCTAATTACCCATACATGAGCATGTGACTCTCTGTGTACTAGAAGACAAGAGGCAGCTGGTAAATTCTTATACAATGCCGGGCCTCATCCATCAGAGGCTTCCTTTGTAGGTGCAGGTAGTTTGTCAGGAGGTCAGCGGTCAGCGTCTGGTGTACACCTCCCTCACTTTGCTCCAGACTGACGGGGGGTCATGGTATTGATCGGGGCCTTGGATGGTAGCCCTTGACCTGCGCCTCCATTTAAAAGCTGTAAAGGAAGCTCTGCTCCAATCTAATGTTTTCCACGAGGTGCGGGACACCTGCACTCTGTCAGTGTGTTTAGATTGTGAGCTGCAGCTAATAGGCCAGCTGGGCCTCGCTTTCATTACATCCAACTACGCTTACAATAACAGAGGAGAAGGCAACACAGAAACACATTACATGTCACCTTATTTATGCATTTGATGACAAGAGTACAGCTCACAATCCACATGGACATTAGCTGGCTAAATTGATGCAAAGCACTTACGGAGCTCATCCACCCGTCTAGTGTGGAGTGCGAAGATGCTTGTCTGCTGTAAATATTAGGTTAGAGGAACATTTTTAACCTGTCAAAACAAAGCCTTGCAATGGCTTTTAACATCCTCAATTGTTGGAGGATTTTTCAAAACAGATTGTTGACTCACTCCGCCTAACATCTGTTCAAACAGCTCCCTTCACAGTGTTCTCAAAGTGCGGGGCTGAACAGGACAACCTACCAGGATTTCAGGTTATGCTCTTTTTATAATTTTAAAAAGTCAACACAATGGAAATTATAAACATTTCTAGACGTATGAAAGTAAAAAATCCAGCTCCTGTTATTTCCTCAAAAAGTTGACCTAATCATATTAATTTGTGAAACTTATACTTAAGTTAATAAAAAGCTTAAGAGTGATATATTCATGTTTCAGATTATTAATACATCTTGGAACAGGGAATTTGTAGGCCATTATGTTTAAATTTCTTCTAATTTACTGAAGATATCCTATAAAAAGTTATTTATACTGGCTTAAGTTTTTAGAAAGCATCAGTCAAACAGGAGGGAATGAACAAACATGTTGTGCTTATTTATGTGTAATGGAGTTGGATCTTTAAATGTTATACCATATATTTGGCTGTATAGAAAAAAACTTTAAGACATTAAATCAAATATGAAATGTTGCTGTAAAATCCAATATGGTGAACCTAAAGTCAGCATTCCTTTGTGTGAATGATACATTCTTTTTATGAAGTAAAGTATGTAGAAATGCACCCAAATATCAATATCATAACATGTGAAAACAAAGAGAAAGACAGAGTAACGCTGTGTGACTGAGCAGACTTTGGCAAAGTTAGCCCAGCACCCATCTGGCAGTGTGCATATCAACTGGCACATAGTTCAACAGTGATGCAGTTTGAGAAATGTTAAACACAGCTTATGAAAAGATAACACAAAGCAAAGAGTGAGTCGGGACTGAGCTGTGTCCCCGCGCGCGCAGTGTGAGCTGAAGGCCACTACTGCTCTGGATCCTGGAGCTGCTGGATCAAGGTCTGGCTAAAGTACATCCCTGTCAGATAGAGGCACAGTGTTTATAACGTACCATTAACATTTGGATCAGTATGTTTAATAGAGCCAGCTCCTTAATGCACACTGTCCTGGCCTTTAATGGGATGCACTGGCCTATCTGCCTCTGCCCCCCAGTGTTAACAGGTCATGAACAGACAGGCGGTGTGGCTCGTGACATGTTTTTGGCGGCTGCGGTGTTATTTGGTCAGGGAGACAGTGGGTTTAGGTGGGGGGTGGGCATCATTGAGACTGTCACAAAGTAATGGCGCTTTTCCACTGCAGGTTTTGGTGCGGCTCGACTCGGTTGGGCTCGGCTCACTTTAAGCTGCGTTTCCATTACAGTTAGTAACTGGGGTATTAACTATAGTAACGACGCAGTATAGGCGGGGCGATCGGCTGTTCGGAGGGCGGAACGACGCTGCGTAAAACTGCTGTGACGTCATCTTCAAGGTGACACAACCAGGGGCGCCGCCAGGGGGGAGCACCCCCCAGGATTGCCAAAGCACCCTCTAAGCACCTCCAAGAAATATGTTTTTTATTTTTTATTATTATGATTATTTTTATTAAATTAAATTAGAACAATTATTGATTACATCAATGCAAATGTGAAACAAACACATTTTTTCCCAAAAACATAAAGCCAACACAGGTGATATGATTAGGCCAATGGCCAGCACCTATTCGATTTTTGACCTACCCATAGGCTAAATTACTTTGTGACACTTGAGTGACTTCCTGTTAGTGATGGGATTTTTGGCTCTTTGAAGGGAGCCGGATCTTATGGCTCCGTTCCTTTCAAAGAGCCGTTCAAAAGAGCCGTTCTTTTAAAGGGGGCGGGGTTACTAGGTTTATCTGCGAAATAATCACCAGGATAATGATTGACTGTATTGCCAGACCTAATGTCAATAATCTGCATTGTAAACATGACAAAAGGNGTGTGTGTGTGTTAGTTATTTCCCTTGACCAGCATCAGGCTTCTTTTACCACCCCCTCACTTACAGGCTTTGTATTTTATTTTCCTATGTGTGTGTGTGTGTGTGTGTGTGTGTGTGTGTGTGTGTGTGTGTGTGTGTGTGTGTGTGTGTGTGTGTGTGTGTGTGTGTGTGTGTGTGTGCGTGTGTGCGTGTGTGTGTGAGCTCCCTATCCCCAATGAAAAGCCTTTGCTCCTGTAAACTGTTTTTCATGGATCAGTGCCTCGTCTTTGTTCTCTGTTAGATCTCTCTTATGGGAGCAGAAACAAATTCACGCATCAAACTAAACAGTAAAACTAAAACAAAAGCACAGACTGAATGATATACAGTCGTCCCTGCAAGCACAGGTGTATACATTAGATTAACATAAACACAATATCATATGTCACAGCGGATTGATGATGGTGATCCTTACAATAAAGTATTTGTGTATGAAAAACAAAAAGCTATTTGCATCTAAATACATTTAATATATATGTATATATATAAAATACAGTTTTTCACTGTAAATCCCATTTCCTTTTCAATCAGCAGTCCAGGCCACGCTGCAGATTGAGGATCAATTAACCAAACCAGAAACGTTTTAATCATTGTCCATTAGGATATTAAGAGTTTAATACATCATCCCCACACCACTGACTGCTGAATGAACTCGGATGATAATTAATGATAATGTTACTCCATGTCAACTCAATGTGAAGTGGCAAATGTTCACTAACACATTTACAATATTACCTTTATAGGATGTATGTCAGTGTGTTGATCTTGTTGCGCTGTTTTGAGTAGAGAAGTCATCTGTGACTTTCAAGGAGCACAGCAGTTCTGTAGCCATTATTGGAAAGGCTTTATAAAACTAATTTAATACACACCACCACATTTCCAATTGAATAATGCTGCAAGGTTTTGTTCCTTGTTAGGACAACAATAAGTGTAATATGGTTATGCCTCTAGATAGGATTTTCTCTATAGTAACAGTAGATGATGCCCATTGATAGTACTCTCTTTTGAGCATACCAAGCTTAAAGAAAAAGTAGGTAAATATTTGTAACAATTCCGTCTTGTATATCCCCTGTCGAGTAACTTTATAGAAATAAAAAAAAGTGAACTTGCACAGTTCAGTACTTTTTGTTGTGATCTGATTGAGTGCATGTATGCATACTCACACAGCACATGGCCTCATCTTGGCTGTGCGTCCTGGCAGACTGACAGTGCAAAACGGCATCATGGACGGAGGAGAAGAGACAGGCCTTTGTCACTTTGTCATTAAAGAAACCTCCAGTCTGCATGTTGTCCACCACAACAGCTGGAAAACACAAGTATAAGAGGACGAGAATTTGAATGAAATTAAGGGGAGAAATAGAGAGTTATCAAAGAAGATAAAGTAAACAAAAAGGTTGTCGAATAAATAAAACAAGAACCTAAAGAAAAAAGGAGTCAGAAAGAGAGGAATAGTCCTCCTGTGTATTGATCCTCGTTGTAAGTCATGGCTGCGTAATATCTTTTACCGTCCCTTTGCGAGCCTTAACACTTACAATACATATGCTCTTTCAACAGCATGTTTAGAGCTGCTGATCCTAATAATATAATAAACTGGACGCCTTCGATCATTATGGTTGAAAGAGTTTTTCCCTAGAGACCCACATTTTCTCCAGCTAGAAAACACATTTGTGGGCTACAATGTAAAAAGTCACAGGGTTGATGCTTTATTCAACACAATAACCCAACCATGGCAGCCAGATTTCAGTATTTCCTTTTTTAGTTATCCTTACGACGCATACTAATCTTTTCATGACCCCAAATTGCCTTACATTCCAGATTTGGAAAACATGGAATAGTGTTTACTGAAACTACTTCCTTCACATACATGTTTCCATAATATCAAGCAGCTAAAATAATATTGTGTGTTGTTGAATGAATCCAAATGGGTTGTGGCTAAGTGGGTCTGGAATGTCAATGGATAAATAGATGCTTGATAGTTCTACAGCATTTGGGACGAAGAAATCTCATTTTATGATCAAAATGTCAGGAGATCCCTAACGATGACAATGGAAGATTCAGTCAAATGGATTTAAATCATTTTATAAAGGCAAATGCAGTTTTAATAGATTCAAAACAGATAGGATCATTTCTTTCTTTTTTTTACATTGATACAGAAAGTAGATCTATATGAAGTTATGTAAACGGTATAGCTGCTCTGTTGTTGGTGTTTAACATATTTATAACCTCTCTGATATTTCTGTGTTTTGAGAAATCCACTCAAATGTTATTATTGCAGAGGAACTTACTTTGGCAGCAAGCGAGGACAACCTCTATACCGATTTCCCCGTAGTCTTTCTGAATCTGGAATAGACACAGAAGCACAAATGTAAAGGTCAGACTGGGGATCATTTCATTAGTCTGACAATTTCATTTACAGTAATTGGATGCCCAAGAAGCTAAAAGATAAAGAGAGGAGAGAAAGTTCTAGTTGTTGAGAAACGCAAAGTCAAATGTATAAAGCAAAGATAACAGTTTGAGAGTGTTTGCCTTGTCCTCCAGGGCCAGTTAAAAAATTATTACAAAAGTAGTGGCTGTTTCTTGGAGCCGTTTGGACGACAACAATTCAGTTAAATGTCATTTTCTCAAAATGATGAATACATATTTGAAACATAGTCTTACACTGCGCAGCGCCTTGACCCCCACAGTGTCCAGGAAGTTGACGGGGCTGAGGTCGAGGACGATGGCTCTGGGGAGAGAGGGGTCGGGCTCATCCTCCACCTCAATGACGGCTATGTCCTTCTGATCCTCCCTCTCTGGCACCTCCTCCTGTACGGGGGGAGTCATGGCACAGTGCAAAGACACTCGTTAGAGGTTCAAGTTCAATGAGAAGCTTAAGAAGGTGATTGGCAATCAAAAGTGGTAACTAAAGAACATCAAGGTTTAGTGTCAGGCATGTTTGAAAGTGTTAGGGTTAGGGTTAGCTTATATTTCTGTTTATCAATCAAAGTTTTCCAATATAGAGGGACAAAAAATCTCTTTTTTGTATTGACATTTAATATGTCTATGGTCATCCTCACCATGTCCACTGCGTTATTCTTTGCAGCTTTTTTGGCATTTTTCTTCTCATGTCTCTTCCTTTTGGCCTCTAGTTTCTTCTTTGCTGACAGGAACTTGGTAATGTCGATACCAGACTAAAAGAAGCATCAAAAGACAATGACATGGTAAGAGTAAATTACGTACAGATTTCCTTCAGCAATGCTGATATGCTAACTCTTGAGTTATTTTAGCTGGACCAATTCTTCGGAGCCTGTGGGTAGGTGCTTCAAATGGAATAATAGAATATATCATTTCTATCAAACCAAATTAGAGCTCTTTTAAACCAATGTGAGCTTTATTCCGTACCTCAGTACCAGGACCAGCAGATTTAGAAGGAGCTTGTTGCCCCTCCACTCATAACCTGATTGAAGTCTTTTTATATATGTCTGTAACGGAGGTGATCTCTGGGGCCATAGATCTCGGCCTCCGTTACGGATAATATAGCTTCATATTTGGCGAAGTATGTTGATCTGTTCTACACCAAAACATTGCACAGGAAGAATGTGAATATACATGTAATTTATGCATCTATTTGTCGCGATCTGTCTATGTTTTAGTTTATCTGTCTCTGTTTGCTGTTTTATTTTGAAAAGTGTTCCCCCTCCCGTCTTGTCTGTTGCTGGTGATTGTGTTCACCTGGTGCCCTGTGTTGTCTCCTCCCCCCTCACCTGTGTCTTGTTGGTTTGATTAGTCCTGGGTGTATTTAGGTTCTGTTTTCCTGTTAGTGTGTTTCCTTGTTGCTGGTGACTGTTTTCACATGAGACAGTCATATTGAGGCTGTGTATCATGTCCCACAGTGATGAATAAATGCCCACACCGGGTTATATTTTAACTCTCTCTCTCTGCCTCCTTGCTTGGTCGGGCCGCTCAATTGTCAGCTTCACACTGTCATATGTTCGCATATTATACTATACAATACACTGCAATTACTGCTTATTTTTCACTCCTGGTTAGATGCTAACTGCACTTTGTTGTCTTCGTTGTCTTCGTTGTCTTCTTTATCTTCCCAAGAGACTTAAAAAAACTTTTGGGTATGTTGATATAAAGATTCCTACATTGTTTAAGCTGGATAAGGTGGACAAGGAGAGGTCTGTCTGTTGTATTTCCTTCCACATTCATGTAAAGTTAAACCTTTTCAAAAATGACCAATCAATTAAAAGGAAGGGTCTTGATAAATGAGTTTGCATTAAATGATTCTGAGACTTTCAACTCAATAAGAGGAAGACATGTAAAATGTTGCCATGCTTTTAGTCATTTTGGGTGGTAAGGCTCAAAGGTAGTCACAGGAAGACAAACCTTTCTCAGCCAGTTTAGCTTGTTCAGCCAGTCCTAAGAAACTAAAGTCTTCAGTCCAAAAATAAACCATAAACCAGCAGAGCAGAACCTGATCGTCCACAGGCTTTTGCATGACAGCCGTTGAAAGAAATGTCTCACATGCTCAGGATGTTTGGCGCATTTGCTGGAGGGTTTCTGTCTTGTAAGTAAAACATGAAATGCAATGAGTTTTCCCACGCCTAAAGAACACAAGAGAACTTTCTCAGATTCCGAGTTGTCATGACTCACCTTATTGAATCAACAGTAAAGATCAGAAACTATTTACTTTAATGATGTTATCTGTATTGCTAACACTATGTCATTCATTTGTCATTCATGCCAAAATGTTTTAAACTGAACTGAACTCCCATCCACAAAAATGAAATGACAACACTGCGTATAGCGCTAATAAAAATACTATACTACAAATACTGTTCTGTACACAGGCCAACAACATTCAGTCACAAGCACGGCTCGACATATCATCTTAGCTGCACCTGACTAGTGTTTGAAGACTGACAAGGACAACTGTGAACCTGTCTTTTATCTGTTTCTGTTGAGCTGTCATAAGGAAATAACCAAGTCCCCACATTTATATATTTTTTATACACAGTCTGTACATGACACAATTGTCCATAACTAAGGACTAATGGCCAACCAGGAAATGGAAATGACAGAAATATGGTCATGGTCATCAGTCGTCTAGAGCCAATCAGATCTTCAATGCTTATTTTTGATGCCCTGAATAAAATGTCAGTATGGCAATTGCAAAGCGGATCACAATTATAACAGCCATTTAAGCCTTCCTACTTCTTCAAAATTAAATTGAGAGCAATTAACATCTTTAAAACGCTTCTAAGGAGTTTATAGGACATTCAATCATTGGGACAATTTAATAGCATGATGGGAAAGTAGTACAAATCAATAATGTGTGCAATGTCAGCATAAATATCCCCTTTCAGCTTTGCCTGTGAGAACAAGCAGTGAATGATCCCACATTCTCCCAGCACCTTGCACTATTATTCATAAAATAATCCCAAAATTCAAACCACTAAGACTGGTGGAGAAGAAAGACATAATCTAAACCCCAAAAATGACCGGAATTCATCTGGTGGGCATTCCTCATCTTGTGACCAGACATGCAGCTTCTGCCAGTCAACAACGGCTCTATTGAGGCTTGTTTAAGAGTCAAAGATTAGAAAGAAACGAGCGACCCAGCGGCTTTGACATGCTGACATTTTAATGAATGAGACGTTCCATTATCTCCCACTCGTATTCAATCTCGGCTTCTCACCCCACCTCCATCTTTTGTCATTGTGTTTTTACCTTCCCACAATTTGTCTTCCCATTTCCCCCCAAAGAGCTGTGATAGAAGACGAGGAGGAAGACGAGGGGGGAGGAAAGAGAATCAGGGGAGTGTTTAAACAAAAGTTTAGCGAAAGAAGGGAGAGGGGAATAAAGGTGGGGTGACATTTTGAACAATGCCTGTCACGGACATGATATGTGAAATGATGAAATGTCAGGTCCGTTATTAGTGTGTCAGAAATAATGTTTGTAAGAGAGGAGATAATTGCACTGAAAATGGGACAAAGGAGATTATTGGAGTTATACATTTATTTATATGTGTGTGTGTGTTGCTGTGGTGTGTTCACATGTCCGTATACATTTCTGCTTGTGTGTCCATCAAGTTTGTATGTATGATACAGGGGGGGTCCACACGTATACATTATGCAGTTTTAACCCAGTGTGTCTTTGTGATGACATTTTGCCAGTTCTCACTTCTGTTTGAGGATTCAGACACAGTTTTAGGTTTGTGTGTGTGTGTGTGTGTGTGTGTGTGTGTGTGTGTGTGTGTGTGTGTGTGTGTGTGTGTGTGTAATAGACAAATATTATACTTACTTACTTTAATTATATCATTGAGTGATTCTTATTTGCTAATGTTTATCTATATTTACTACTTCTTAGCTAAGCTTGGGAAGATTCCTTTTTAAGAAGATTTTGTTGCAGTGTTGTTAGTTACAGTCTATGTGCACCAACAGTATGACCTTCAACTCAGGTGAACTGAGAACATCCTGATATGGCCTCCCTAACTCCCTAACTTCCAGAATGCTCCTTTCATTATCACCAAGCTCAACCCCTCCCTTTCTACTCTCTCTGTGTTTGAATATGCAACCCAAACTCTATTCTTCATCTTCCACTCTGCAGACTGTATGCTCTCTGTATGACTGACTGAACTTTCTTGCAAGAAATAAAATACGACAAAGACAGCTGAATGGTTTGATTCTCTATCCACATTTGATAAATACATTCCCACCACAGCGTGTGAGTGTGTGTGTGGCCTCACTTTCTCTCCAAGGGCTTCCTGGTACATCTCAGCATTGGCGAAGTAGAGAGTGGCAGAGGAACGGAAGATCAGAATCCCTGGCACCCGTTTCACCTGAAACCAACAGGTCACTTAGTGAGTTATTTCATTAAACATGCTATGGGGTCAATTCTACAGCTAACAAGCTAATGTTAAGCAATTCTGCTGTTTAACATGTTTACCACCTTAGTGTTGTGTGTAAGCATGCTAAAAAAAAAAGCTTATTATCACTAAACCCAGAGTTATTACAATCCACAATGAGAGGGATATGGATGTGTGTGCAACAATTTAAAGCAATCCATCCAACTGTGATTGAGACATCTCACATAAACCCTTATGGTGGCGGTAGAGGGAACAACAGCCGAACACAGAATCAAGCAGAATTCATCCTCAGGGGACCACATTTCACCAAGACAAGTGATCCATTAACTAGTTACCACAGCTGTCTGTGGCCTAGAGGGGGGTCAAAAAAGAAAGCATTCTCAGGGCACCAACTTTCAGGGCAATTTCAAACAATGGTTGTCAACGTTTCGACAAGCCATAAATACCAACAATAGAGACAAGACGCTTGAGGCTTAAAACACGAGTAGGAATGTCATGAGGAACGAAACTTACTGATGGTAAGATATTACAAATAGCCAAAAAGCTTACAAAAATAAATCTTCAGGTGGTTTTAAATCTAGATGTACCTTCAACACATTTAGAAACGTACTTGTTGTCTGGTCTAAATTGTTTCTTTGCTCTTTTATTTAAACAATATCTTATCAATGTGATTTGAATAAGTCCTGAAAATCCCCCCCCCAACCCAAAAAAAAACACAACGGTGCCTTTTATATTATCTTATCAATTAAAGAACAGTGAGAAATGGAGTATCTCTGATATCTTGTATTATTTCATTTTCACCGATATTTCATATTATTGTCTCACATACAGAAAGGTACAGATTTCTACCTTCAAAAATAAAGATATCCCAACAGTGGAAGTAGTTCAGTTAGAAATAAAAACATAAAAATAAAAGAAGTTAGTAAATAATACTTTATAAAATGGTTTGTATTTGGAATGCAGCATTGTTTTTCAACAGCGCAGTGTGTTCTGCTGAGTCACAGAGAGGAACATAACTCCCATTAACACCTCTATATTTGACTCTTGGTTATAATGTCGGGGACAAAAGAAACACAAGGTCAGTAGGCTTTATATACTCCTAAGTGTGTGTTTAAAACCTTTAGCCTACTGACATTAGTCACTTAATGGCGCATTTTCACTACAGGGCCTCGCTCGGTATGGCTAGGACTCGTTAGGCCTTGTTAGGACTGGCTCACTTTATGCTGCGTTTCCATTACAGTTTAGTAGCTGGGGCAGTAACTATAGTAACGCAGTGTATCTTCAATGCGAACCACAGAAAAACAACATTAGCCGTTAGCTGTTAGCGCTCAAGCTCACAGCTCCTCATATCTGTTCAGAAACTAGACAGAAGTTAAACAAGTACAAACCACAGACTGTCTGTGTCATGGTGAATACAGTCGCTGGTTTATTTATGTCTGTAGGCCGTTGTTGTGAGTGTGGATGGTCGGAGCATATACAGCGTTAGCTTAGCCGATCTCCATTTAGACAACACGCATTTTAAAAGGTTTTTCGCCTGCCGTCTGTCTGCAGACTTGTCAAAGCATTAATTCATGTTTTTTACTAACCGGTATCAGTATGTTGTTACTTCGGAATTATTTTGAAACGTGTATTAAAATTAAATCACGGTCAAAGATGTTCATTTTGTTGTAGTTGTAGCTCCCTTGTCAGCGATTGTCTCTCTAGTTTAGCATATTCAGCACGACTCAGCCTGGTTGTTGGCCCGGAAAGAACCTCGATTTAATGGAGCATTTCCACTACAGCGCGGAGCTCGCTTTAAGCGTGCCGTTTTTCGTTGCGTTTCCACCAGGCGTAGTTCCGGCTAGTGGGTACTATTTCACAGTTTTTCTGGCCCCATAAAATCGTGGTTCTTTCGGGGCCAACAACCAGGCTGAGTCGGGCTGAGTATCCTGTAGTGGAAATGCGCCATTATGGGGCCAGAAAAACTATGAAATAGTACCCGCTAGTCGGAACTAGGCCAAGTGGAAACGCAACCAAAAACGGGCCATGCACGGCAAGCTTAAAGCGAGCTCCGCGCTGTAGTGGAAATGCGCCATTAGTCACCAATTAGAGGTTATTTAAATATATTGTGCCATACCTGGTTGTAGCCCTCCAGCGGCCTGTAGATGTCAGTGTCTGGGACCTGCCCTAAAATGGAGTATGTTGGTCTGGAGTACACACAACAATAAAGAGGGTTAATATTTAACTTTAAACAATTTCCTACCAAACAAACGTTATGTGTGTTTATTGTGAGTGTGTAAAAATGTGCTCCTACAGCTGAGTCCTGAAGATGACGGTGAGCATGGAGAAGCCGATGGAAGCGGCCAGTCCCAGGTCAGGGTTGAAGAGTATGGTGAAGATGAAGGTGACCACCCAGACCAGCTGGAGATTGATAAGCAACACATGTAATAAAACAAGAAAACTTTGCTAGCGTTGTTACCTAAATCCTGAATGTAGCCAAATCAGTTTAAGCTAATTTGTCTCAGGTGTATTTCATTTACTACATGGGCTTTTGTTGCATATACTGTACACTGTGTCATGTGTGGAATGAGAAAACATAGCCTACATTTGCTATTTCATTTGTAGCATATTTCTCACAATTTGTCACAAAACAAGCAAATAGCTCCTTAAGCTGTGATAAAATGTCATTACTGCTAATGTTAAGTATTCAAAGTTTAGCTTGTTAACTGCTTAGCATGTTAAGACTCTTTTCTAACATCATTCTTATATTAGCAAGTCCGAATACCACAGTATCTTTGAAGAATAGGCAATATCATTTTGTGTAAAAGATATCCTGTTCTGAAAAGTTTTCATTAAAGAAACTGTTTGTCTGAACAACTTTCACAAATGACTAGTGAAGCTCAGGGAAGATATGCACATTGGTGCAGTACATCTTGTTACCAAAATATGAAGGAATGTATGTTCCTAAAACTCTTTTATTTTCCTTAGCATACTCACCATGTCTACTTTGTTGCTCCTCCACAGCGCAGGGATGTCCAGGAACTGCTTCATCATGCCATGGAGGTTAACAAAGATGATGGCGGCCAGCACTGCCTGCACAGTGAGTCAAATATAAGAGTTTATATGGATCACTTTTGAGGCCTAAAACATGAAGGTGAGCTAGTTTGAGATAAACCTCTCGTGGATTTTTAAAGTTGTATGTGTTCTTGTTAAATAAACTGCAAACAAATGGCTAAGAGTCAAACCCCTAAATGGCAGTGTTTATGATATTTAAATTGTAACAGTGCTTTACAGAAATTAAAAGGTATTGTTCCGGATGAATAACTTAACAAATACAAGTGTGATAAATTAATTGAACCCTGATTTTATAATCATTTGTTTTCAAAAGTAGCCAGTTGCTTTAGTCTGAAGCTGAAGAGTTATCCGTCTTAAAGCAACCCAACATCAGCTGTTGCCCATATTTTGATCATCTGACAAAAACATTCTCTTGGACCCACATGCTTCAGCACATATGTGAACATCCACATGCACACAGTACCTTTGGTAAATCTTCAAAGAGTCTTCCAATCCAGAGCGTGATGAAAAGGATAATTATGGCTGAAAGAGCTCCAGCAACCTGCAGCGAAGAAAGAGGAGATAGAGGCATGATGAATGGAAATCAGGAGAGAGATCAAGGAAGGAGAGATAGATAAGAAGAAGGAAAGATGAATGATGTAATGGTTAATATAGTGAATAGGTACGTGATTATGAGAGGAGGAGTCGAGGCATCATCAGTTAGAGCCTCTCCACTCCTCGGCTGATTAATGGTGTTGTCTGACTAAATCATTTAGCCTCTCAGCTAAACTGTTTGTGTAGGTGGATTTCAACGATGTGAGCGAAAATCAATTCCCTAAGTGATATTTAATGATGCCACTTATCAGAGCAACGTTACAGGGTTTTTTTTACATTTCGTTTAACCTTTAAGATAGCCCAGTTCTGGAGCTATGGGCAGAGTAAAGTGATGGGAGGAAAACACTGACAAGAAAAAGTATCTTGTGAAAAATCCTTGTCAAGTTATTAAGAATCCGAGGCATGCAAACCAATCAGCATGTCTCTAAGTGTTGTTGAAATGTGTTCAGCTCTGTGGACTACATTTAAGAGAAGAATCAGATATCATTAAATTGAATTGGGAAATAAGATATCCCTGCCTTTTTAACTGTATTAAGATGCATCGTTAGCGAGTACAGGTAATGGCCAAATAGAAGGTTAAATTAAATGCATTCTAAATAATAAAATAAAATAAAAGCAGCATTACTGATGTGATGATTTGGGTTTTAACCAGGTGTCTGATGATGATGATTTTTAAGGGAATGTACTCCCAGACCGTTTAAGTACTACATACGATACAAAATCAGCATAAAATGTATACAGTGGACATTTTAAAAAGAGTGTGAAGTAAAATATGGTTATTTATGTAATATAAACAAGTTTCTCCCCCCTACAAAATACATTGACGGCCCGTCCACACAGCGGCGTGCGTTGTCGCATGCCGGCGGGCGTGTCTGAAACTCGACCAACAACCAATCACATGAATCTCCCGCCCCTGAAACACAAGCAGCGGGTTTGATTGGCTAGAACTTGTACTGGCATATGATTCGATTGGCTGACGCTTCTGCCGAGGCGTCAAGAGTTGAACATTGCTCAACTTTTGCAGCGAGCCAAGCCAGCAACGCTACGTGTCGCTTCCCACAATGCAGTTTGGCGAAAAGTGACGTCACCCCATTCAAAGTGAATGGTGAAGCTTTCAACGCACGCAGCTGTGTGGACGGGCCGTAAGTGTCATTAAAAGTTATGTTTATTAAAAAAAAACTCTATACACCTGCAATGGTATAACCAAGCAAATTGTTTGTTTTTTTGTTATCTGCATGGATACTTCCAGGGGTAGGTGAGAAAATAATTTGTGTGATATTGGACACTTTAAAAGTAAAATATGCTAGTATTTAAAAAAGAAAGTAATTGTCTCATATACTGTAAGACCCACTTTGCTCACCAATATCAGAAATTATACAGAGAGCACTCTCACAATGTTTTTCTCATGGGCACTTCGGCAGCATTATGTCCACTTATACAAACCTGAGTCTTTCCTCCTGTGCTCTCCTGAACCATGGTGCGGGACATGGAGCAGCTGATGGCGAAACACTGGAAAATCCCCCCAATGGAGTTACTTAGACCCAGGGCAATGAGCTCCTAAACCAAAGAAAACACCCTGTTTATATACAAGAGATACGCCTTCAAAGAGCAGTTTACTCTGACTCCATCCACCCTCTCCCTACCTGGTTGCTGTCCACCTTGTATCCATATTTCAGGGCGAAGATCCTTCCCAGTGAGATGGCGATGCCGTAGCCAACCACAGCCAGAGCGAAGGCATCCCCGATCACCTGACTGAACAGGGAGGCGGTCGGGAGAACCGGCGGCTGGAGGCTGGTGGAAATGGATAGAAAATTATTGGGGTTTTCAACGTTAATGTGTGAACCCTCGCGATAATTCTGGAAACCTTAAAATAAATATACACAAATTCATCACATAGCCAAGTTCAACCCCAACTTCCCACCGTAAATGTACCGCAGATTTTTTACTATGAATTGCATGTCAGTGAAAAGGCAAATAAAGCGGAGGAACTGGACCAACCATGTATTTATCTCACCCCATAATACAAGTAAAAACTAGTCAAACTTGTGATTAATCATGGTTACTTACAGATTTGTATTATCATTAACGCAAGTAATTTTTGAAAACACTAAAAAGAAGACTCAAGATATATCTAATATGTCACACTCCCTTCTCACGTGTAATCACAGTCCTTTATGTTTGTTGTGTGTGTGCGTCTCACCCCGAGGGAATCAGTCCCACCACCTCCACTCCATATTTAGCCCGCAAGTCAACCTGCCAGGAGATCACTGTAGCAACAACGATCTGTAGAAACAGAGTCACAGATGTGTTATTGGATGTAAGTGTATGTAAGCATGTGCATACTTGCAAGGAACTAAATGTCAATACATTATATTATAAGTCTTTGTATACTTACACCAATCAGCTCTACGGGTATAGGAACAGGTAGTTTTTTACTCAAGTAAGCATTGAGCTCTTTAGCGAGTATGAGGCCAATTATAGCGACGATACTGACCACAAGAGTACCAATGTTTGTCTCTGTAATTATAGAGCATATCTCCAACACAGTCTGGAAAGAAAGAAATAATAACATGATGGTTTATGAAATGCTTATATAAGAAAGTATAAGGGAAATTAGTTGTACACATAAATGAAGATTTAAAGATGAAAATACAGTGTGCATTTTGAATTCTGGTCCATTATGGAGAGGACCGTCAGCACTACTGGCTATATTACACAGTATACAGTATACAGTATACAGTATACAGGATATAGCCAGTAGTGCTGACGGTCATCACAATGCAGAATCAAATGTACATGATAGCTTTCATGTTGTTGAGATAAAAGCTTGCAGATAAATATTTTTATTATTATAGATATTATATTTCCCTGCACATGATGCTTGATGAAATTCTAGGATTTACAGTTGACATTGACTAAAAAACTAAATTGCTTTGGAAATATCAATTAATTTACAAATTTCTAGAAATAAAAACCATGTAGAAGCAAGCAGGTGATCAGCATGTCATCTTTCTTACATATATCAACGAGAAGGGTCCATTAAATCTCCTCGGGCTGATGCCAAAGGTGTATTTGAGCTGGGACACGATGACGTGGATGGCAGCTCCTGTGGTGTAACCTCGGACCAGCGGTTCAGACAGGTAGGTCACAACGAAACCAAACTGGACTAGACCGAGTATAATCTACAGACATAATACAGAATAAAAAACAGACACAAGCTTTATGTAAAAGTAAAAACAGATTACCTTTCTTTCATCTAACGTGTCCTGTTGGTGCCACTGTTGCAAAGAAAACAGATCGCTTGTTGTTTTCCTCAGAAGTGAACCAGTCTAAGCACTGACGCTGTCATTATTTTATAGTTATTCCATTATCCAATAATTGAAGCGGAAAATTTACAGCACATAATAGCTCAAGAGAGAAATGAAATCAGCACATTCTCGCAGGATACAGAGCGGAATATACATACATTATATAAACAGAGGTGGAAAAAGGACTCAGATCTTGTACTGTATCAGAGTGTAGAAATGCTCTGTTACAGTAAAAGTCCTGCAATCAAAATGTTACTCTAGTAAAAGTACAAAAGTATCAGATTCAGCATCAACATATATTTAAAGTACCAAAAGTAAAAGTACTCATTGTGCAGATTGGTCCATTTCAGAATAATATATATGATATGTTTTATAATTATTGATGCATTAAAGTGTTATCAAAGCTGGTAAAGGTGCAGCTAGTTTGAATGACTTTGTATACTGCAGGGTAGCTTGTGAATGTTACTCCAGGAGTCCAGGTGTAACTAAAGTATTTTTTAAGAGTTGATTATATTTCACGTTTTTTTAATCAAAATCTGCAAAGAAACTAAAGGAAACTAAATAAATGTTGTGGAGTAAAAGTACATCATTTACCTCTGAATTGTAGTGGAGTAGAAGTACAAAGTAGCAAAAAATTAAAATACAAGAGAAAAGTACAAGTACTTCAACATTGAAAAATGTAAAGTCCCGTCTCAAAACCCACCTCTTCAACTCTGCTTATCCTTAAACCCGTCCCTCCCCCCTCTGAACCAAGATCCTCCTGACTGCTTTTCTGTTTTTGTTTTGTTTTTGTTTGTGTTTTTGTTCTTGTTTTGTTTGTCGACCTTACTCATAATGTAAAGCGTCTTTGGGTCTAGAAAAGCGCTATATAAATCCCATTTATTATTATTATTATTAAGTACAGTAGGCTACTTGAGCAATGTTACCTTACACCACTGCATATATATATGCACACTTTCACCAGTTAATTTAATCCAAGGGGCCGATGTTTCGGAAAGAGACAACCTGTTTCACATACAAAGAAGAAGCAGAGACTAAATGTAAACACACGAACGATGCTTTCATTCACCTTAGCTAGCTAATATTTAGCTAACGTTAGCTACTGTAGCACGAGCTAAGCGAGCCAGCTGTCAGAAACCTACCAAATACCTTATCATTATTTTATAAAGATATCACAAAATGGTGAAAATTAAAACTTGCAATTCAGCAGCAATTCACCTGAGCGCCTCATGGATGTATAATAAGAACTTCCAAATGTGCAAGAGATGTACCTGCCAACCCTACCGATTTGGGCGGGAGTCAACCGCTTTTGACATGTTTCTACCGCCTACCGACTTAGCTGGCTTTCCCTACCGATTTTCAATCTTCCCAAACTATAACAGATAAAAATGACACTCCATAGACACTGGACTCGACTTTTGGTGGACACCGTTTGCAGCGTGATCGCATCATACAAACAGTCCTCTGTGTTTCTGAAAGGGAAACAACGTGCAGACCGGGGGTAACGCTGCGGGAAAGGCAGCGTTAGCCCCGACGAGGCATTTGAGTCCTGCAGGATTTCCCCGTCAATATCAGTGTCTCGAAAACACATGTTGGCGAAGCATCATACAGTGTCTCAACTGAAAGAGGACCACAAACACACACAAAATATAATACAATTTTGAGATATTTATCTCCCGTTCTTTCACTTTTTCTGACATTTTCAACACCAAACATGTCGTTAATGTCTCTGTTTAGTGAACTACAGCAATCTGAAAGCCTGTCCATTATTTATATCACACTTTATCAGTAGAAAAATGCAGGAAATGACTTTTTTAATGCAGTATTTTCTGATATATCGCGCAACACAAAGATATTTCGCTCTGTGAAAACCTTTGACTCTAATATGTCATCAACATGAAACAAGAATATGAACCTGGCTTTATCCAATGTACACACAAGAGTTCCACATCCTGGACACATCCTTCATCTATTCTACACTGTCTCAACTGAAAGAGGACCAGAAACACATTAAAAATATAATAAAATGTGGAAACTTTGGGATATTTATCTCCCATTCTTTTACTTTTCGGGCATTTTACAGACCAGACATGTCGTCGTTGTCACTGTTTACCAAACTACCACTTTTTCTGAAAAATGCACAAAATGATGCAATATAATGTTAAATACATGGTTTATACATGTAATTACTGGGGTTCCTTTTCTTCTGATTACCTAATTCGGGCGAGCACATTTGCCGCGCGCAAACCTACCTCTTTGGATTTGGAAAGGTTGGCATGTAGTATGTTCGACAAACTTAAATCAGTGCAGTGCTCCTCTGAAAGCCGCCTGAAGCACGACACGCAACTAAACGGTGCCTGCTGCGCAGCTCAGACATTTCCGGTTTATGTATTTTCCTCCTTCTTCTTTGGTTTTTAATTGCCGGTTAACCCCAAGCGTTTGTGGTTAGTAATCAAATTGTTCTTAAGGAGTTTTCTAGCTGAAGGTCATAGTGTAAGGCTAGGACTATATATAAATAGTACAGCCTAATAAAATAACCCAAGAGTTAATCGGTGTGGTGTCCTGCCCAAGACCAAATAAGGTTAAACCTATAGAGAGGTGTCATAACATAATAACCTAAATAATAAGTAAATGTAATACTACTAGCAGTGCAACAAACAGGAAGATTAAATGTGGTCTCTTAAACATAAAGACTATAGCCATCTAAAGCAATAACTGGGGTAAAGATTTAAATCAGATATAATATTGATATATGCCCTGTCTCACTGGAACTTGGTGAGACATGAAGAATATGTCAGCATAAATGAGGCCACTCCACCCAGCCATACAATACTTCCATATTGCCCGAGGCAACGGGCGCGAGGAGGTGAGTTGCAGCAACTTTGACTCAAGTTACTTATCAATACTAACAAAAAATTAAATTTATACCTCCTTGAATAGGTCTCTTTTCAGTCCTTACGCATCCGACCTGGAAAACTTTGCAGCCAAATTCTATTGTACAGTGTTACCGGCCACCCAGGTCCCTTATTCAGAATCTTTCCAGAATTTCTGAGTTTCTATCAATTTTGGTACTTAAAAACAGATAAAGTAATTATCGTAGGTGACTTTAATATTCATGTTGACGATGGATAAAAATAGCCTTTACTGTTGCATTTAACTCTATATTTAGATTCTGTTGGTTTCTGTCAGAGTGAAATAAACACCCACGCTATAATCACACTCTTGACCTGTTCTGACCCTTATGGTATTGAAATTGAGCAACTATTAGTCGAACCGCATAATCATGCCTTTATCCGACCATTTCTTAGTAACTTTTGAAAGTACTGTTACTAAGAAACTACAAAGCCCATTAGCCAAAAGCCCGCAGCAGAAACCTATCTGTTAGTGCTATAAGCCAAAATTTAAGGAAGAGATTCCACCAATACTTAACTCGATAGCATGTCTGCATGTAGGGGAGGAAACTTAAACAAAATGTACACCACCCCAAATTGATCAATGTTGGGATAGTGCTACAAGCGCTGCGAATAAAATTAGACTCTGTTGCCTCCTTTGAAAAGAAGAAAATAAAACAACATAGATTAGCTCCATGGCATAATGCCGAAACCCGCAAAATAAAGCAAATAAGTCGAGCAACTTGAAAGGATATGGCGTTCCACTAAACTTGAAGAATCTCGTTTAAGTGCATTAGTACTCTCAATGAATATTAAGAAAGACTGCGTATAAGCGAGAGCAGCCCTACCCTACCTCTTCATTAATAGATGAGAATAAGAATAAGCGAAGATTTCTTCAGCACTTGGTAGCCAGGCTGANACAGTCAGATCTATGCTATTTTGAGGTCTTGATAAGTTTGATCCTCACTACGTGTTTTCATTTTTGTTCTCCAGTTTTGTAGAGACCATTTTTTGCTGTTCATGGAAAAATAAAGTATCTTACAAATACTTTTCCTCTGTCTCCCGGGTCGTGCAATTGGGTCCTACCTCCTAAGTGTCTGAGTTTGTAACACTCCCCCACCAGAGAAATGTAGAATTTGAACTGATTATCACAGACCGTGAAGGTCATTAAAATTCCTATTTAAAGAGCAGTTTGGCTGCAATATATGATAATATAATGCTCCTTCTCCTGTCTATCTGGATGCAGATGAAGTTCACTTTTTTGCTAAAAGTGTGAGACATTACATCCTTTCAAGTAAAACCATTGAACATCAGAAATGCATTCCTTTTATTTATATATATATATATCAATAAGATATTTGTCATCTTCTGTCAACAGTTTTAGGCAGGTTACTCCCAAAGTGTAATACAGTAATATTACTTATATCTGTCTTTTTTAAAGTAATAAGTTACATTACATTATTACGCTCCTCCGCTCCCTTCACTGGCTTCCAGTAACTGCTAGAATCCACTTCAAGACACTGGTACTTGCGTACCATGCTGCGAATGGATCTGGCCCTTCCTACATCCAGGACATGGTTAAACCGTACACCTCAGCACGTGCACTCCGCTCTGCATCAGCCAAACAGCTCGCTGCACCCTCGCTGCGAGGGGGACCCAAGTTCCCATCAGCAAAAACACGTGGGTTTGCTTACCTGGCTCCAAAATGGTGGAATGAGCTCACCATTGAAATCAGGACAGCAGATAGCTTGCACATCTTCCGGCGCAGACTGAAAACTCATCTCTTTAGACTCCACTTCGAGCGATTGAATTACTAACAAAGCACTTATATACTAATAAAGGGCTGGCTTATCTAAAGCCAGTTGAGTAGCACTTGAAATGTTTGGCTCTATGAAACCTGATGTACTTATATGATTCTGTTTTCTTCAAGGTTGTATCTTCCTGGTCGAATGCACTTATTGTAAGTCGCTTTGGATAAAAGCGTCAGCTAAATGCAATGTAATGTCTCTGAACTTGCAATGCGTTACACTACCTTTGTCATACTTTTGAGTTACTTTCACCAAATTGACCGCAAAAGTAGGGCTTGTTATTTTAAAGGCTAAAATGTAGTTTATTGCAGCTCAATATAAGTCAGTGAAAGGCGATGTGGTATAGCATAATAACTGTGTAGGCCCTTAAGGCTATACTAACAACTTATACTACATGCACAATTGTTTCTCTTGTGTCGATGGCGATGTTGGCGAATTAAAAAAAACTAATTTCAGGTTAAAATGTGTTGTAAGGTGCGTTACTGAAAATTGTAACGGGTATAATATTACCAGCATTTAATTAGTGATGCATTATATTACTGCGTTACAGCATAGTTATACATTATTGTAACTCGTTACTTTTGTAACGCGTTACACCCAACACCGTCTGTCAAAGTCACAACACTTTACCATAGCATTAGCTTTACACTCAAATACAAGTTCATTTAATCAAGTAATGTACTGTATATTGTGCAATACTTCACTGAGCTAGGATTACATTTAAAAGTGGATTACATTTTACCTTTAAAGCTCTTGTGGGTAAAGCATGATAATGTAGGTAAAATGCTCCTCCTTGACCTGATGAAGCTTACACAGAGAGGTACATGTTTGAATAATACATCGCTATAATATCTATTCTACACAATTCAAACTAAAGGGTACCGACCTGATTCACAATGAGTGCTTTGACTCTCAAGAATTTTGCTAATATACCTCTGTACTTTTACTTCACTCTACTCAACCACTGATTATCTTATACGTATTCAGTATAATTGTGGCAGTGGATATCTAACTGAGAATAATAGCACTGTGAAAAAAAACAATTTTGCTAAGTTCTGTTTCTACAGTATATTCTGAAAATGTCACTTTGTTCATCACACAGGCAGTTATGGAATAAATATCAAGCTACAGTTTATAAAACACAATAATACAACGCCACACAGATGTGGTGCATGCTTTTTGTCTGAAACAATATGTTTGTATTCCATTCTAATCACAATGGTGGTCCTTTTGTAATTGTAATGCTGTGCTTGGCATTCATCAGAAACATTAAGTCCTATTTCACAATGACGGGCCTAATTCCTCGCGTCCTTTGAAATGCAGCATTAACTGAATACAAGTGCAAACAGCAGAGAAAACCGCAGGTAAAAACACTATTATGATCACTGGGTAATTTTGAAATGTTTTCTTTTCATTAACACTGTATTAATCCATGAGAGCGGTACACCAGTACACCTGTGCTGTTAACACAGATATTGTAGCATTCCTAGATGACAGCTCAATTATTTTTCCATGTCCATACCTGTGTTAGTCACAACAGTTTACTCCCCACTTCTCCATCCTAACACCCACCATGTTGTTTTGACAGACAGGGTGGAAAAAGCAGCTGCCGGAAGTGTACGGCAAAGCTTCCATAACCCTGTAGAAGGCCGCTGGAGTGTTGGCTGACACAATCAAAATGTAATCCATTTGGAGCTGAGGGCTGATAGCAGCAGCAGCCTGTAACTCAGCAGCTCCGTTAATGGCCTGTCTTAATGTTCACTGTTGGCTGATGTCATGGCACGCTAGTTGAGCCTGAATACACAAGTAGGAATGTATGCTGTCGTGACATGCAGTGATTAGAGGCAAACGGATCATTTTATTATCACGGCTCAATGACTCATTTGAATGTGCCTCCTGAAGTGAGAAGTGACAACTTGGATGAATAGACTGGAACCTCAAAGAGATGGTTTCTGAAACTAATTTGTGCTCACAGAAGAATGTAGGGATTGTTGTGCATTAATAAATGGAAGTATGCATCATATCTTACAAACAAATCGACAGAAAATGTAAAAATATATTTATATACTGACGTATAAAAAGGCTATCATATAATAAATTGAATGTCATAAAATATTATTCTGAAATGTATATCAATATTCATTCATTGACACAACAACACAGAAAATGCCTACAACTTCTAAAACACAGTTTTCATAGTCATTTCTGTTGCTAGTAGCTAGCAGAGCTTCTTGTAGCTAAACCTCAGATACATAGATGATCTAGCATTACCTGCTACTGATGCTAAATTCGTTTTTTAATCTCATCGCTGATACTTTTTTCACATGGACACATTTTAAAGATATAACTTTGTGTTTGGGCTGTTTGTGTTCTTTTTTTCCTTCTATAGTGTCTAGGGCAGGTGTCTCAGACTCCAGGCCCGCGGGCCAGACGTGGCCCGCGAGACAGTTTCTCATGGCCCCTTTGTTGATATCATGTAATAGTGTTAATCTGGCCCGCGCGTTTACGTTTGCGCTTTATATTTCAATTTTATTTTTCCCGCTGCTGCTTTTGCTGGCAGGGAACTGCTGCGCAGCAGTTCCCTGCCAGCAAAAGCAGCAGCGGGAAAAATAAAATTGAAATATAAAGCGCAAACGTAAACGCGCGGGCCAGATTAACACTATTACATGATATNGCCTTCCGTAAACGGCTTTCCCGCCCTAGCAATCATCTCACTCACCACATAGCTAGCTTCGACTGCTAAATCAGCATCATTGCTTCCTTTCTTGAAGAGATTTTGTTGCTTCCATAGAATTTTTTTTAGCTCAGTGACTTTTTTTTCTCTCTCATCTCCCAGGTATTTTGCATACTCTGCAAGTTTAGTTGAGTAGTGACGTTTGACGTTATACTCCTTGTATACAGCAATTCTCTGTGCATATAAGGCACGTTGCGTTTCCCCTGTACTCAACAAAAAAATATTCAGTCTCGCACTTCTCTTGAAATGTTCTGTGGTCATCATCGATTTTTCTTTTCCCTGAAAGTTTTGATGAAGACATGGCGATATATTTTGCTTCCACTCTGTGTCACTTTTGGATCACTCTGGATTGATTCCGCTGCGCGCATTTGATTGACGTGTGGCGGAGTTCCCTCGGAGGGGGGAGGGGCGAGGGAACTCCGCGCAGCAGTTCCCTGCCAGCAAAAGCAGCAGCGGGAAAAATAAAATTGAAATATAAAGCGCAAACGTAAACGCGCGGGCCAGATTAACACTATTACATGATATCAACAAAGGGGCCATGAGAAACTGTCTCGCGGGCCACGTCTGGCCCGCGGGCCTGGTGTCTGAGACACCTGGCCTAGAGTTAAAAGAAAAATACCGTGATAAACGTCACAAATTAAAAATGACTGCAAGTTTTGTGTAGCACAAGTTCTAATTAAAACCTCCTTGACAACAGAAACACACAGCACATACTGCTGGTGTTATGTCCCTACTGGTTTTCAGACTAACGCCACGACTAACGCATCAGTTTGTGGTTCACCACGCATTCGTCAACGCATTCACAAACATATTATTGGCGATTTTCAGGTGCCCATCGTGCAGTTATCTACTTGTTGCCGAATATGATTGGCTATAAGATTGAGGCACCTACTATCAAAGCGCCTGGGCATTCCAAGCCCTACCCCCTTCCTCCCACAAAAAAAAGTTGGTCGGCAAATATATCGTTTGCAGATCGTTCGTTCTTGGAGCTGGGAATTGATCTCCTGAGTAGAGTTACAGCAAAATGTTTCAGCTTCGGACCCACCATATTCCATTAGCCCAGCAAATCAGAATGCTGAGCCAAACATGCATAGTGAGTCCTACAGTTATGCCTGATTGTGGCAGGTGGACATTTTATGCAAAACACAATGGCTGTCTGTCAGGTGGGCCGTGTTGTTAAAAATTGTTTTTCATTTTTGTTTCAGCGTTAACGCAGAGTTCAAGCGGATTTACAAACTATGCCCTTCTACAGTCAAGTTCCCTGTCACAGTTGACCTACCACTCCGCAAGTCTGCTGAGGTGTTCTCGAACACTCGGAGGGCAGCCGGGGCAAGGACGTTAAAAGACCAGATGGCCTTCCTTGATGACAGTAAAGAACTTGTTAACTGTGTGTGTATAAATATTTCCTTTCGACTTGGTCCTTTTAGTTTAAAATCAGATTTAACAATGGTAAATTATCCCAAAATGTGACATACTCCATACATGGTAGTCAATTTGTAGTTAAAGGGTCCCCTTATATTCTTCTCGTTTACTCTTAAGGAAAACATCCGATTGCTGGCAGGGAGTGCCTCATTAAAAGGGTACCTGCTACATCTTACCTTCAGAGGATCCTGAGGATCGGTTGAAGGAGTACTAGGTTTGCAGTGTGTGCTAAAAGATAGATAGACC
>NW_011336014.1:177513-205597 GCF_000735185.1 Notothenia coriiceps
TTGCAGGGTTGTGTTGTTTTCCATAAAGTGTCCACTACAAATGAGTACAATTGATTGGGCTCAGAGTCGTTATCTATCAATGTTCCTCCACACTTTGTGAACTCCGCTATCATCGAGGATTTTATTGTCAGTCGTCTCAGTGGACACGTCACGAGCATTTGGTACAGAATACCTCCAGTATGACAATTCAAGACATCCGTTTTAGCCAGCGCGCGTTTGATACTTTACCAAGTACTCCTTTTTGATAAACTGCCTGAACAGCCGTACAAGAAAGGCCTGAACTTTATCATGAGACAAAACCCCACAGTCTAAAGGGGATAATGCATGAGAGAGAAAATCAGGGAGAAGCAAACTCAGTAGGTACCTTGGATTCCCTCTCCCAGGAAGGCGGACCAGACGTGCATAGACTGCGCGGTGGGTAAATTGAAAGAGAGAGAGGAGCGCGAGCGATGAAGCGTAGTACAAAATGTTTGGAAATGCATGTGTGTATAATAGGAAGATGAATCCACGAGTATACTCCTCCAGGACTTATGATCCAGGACCACAGCACGACTCCAGATCGGAAACTGGTGGCCGTTGTGCCGCTCGGCGGACATCTTACTGTCTTCTCTCTCTGTCTATACCTGTGTACTCTCATGGTTCCGATGTAACCCACTTCCCCCAAATTTCTTTCTTTTTGTGTCAATATACGCGGGATCCGAGTCATTGGATATCCCTGCGTCCTGTGTCAGGTATTGCGAGTCCTGGATCTTGAGTCGTGGCGTGGTCCTGGATCATAAGTCCTGGATGGATATACTCGTGGATTCATCTTCCTATTATACACACATGCATTTCCAAACATTTTGACTACCTATGTTGCAAATGTATTATCTTTTCAATTTACACACGGCATCTATTGCACGTCTGTCCGTTCCTGGGAGAGGGATCCCTCCTCTGTTGCTCTCCCTGAGGTTTCTCCCATTTTTCCCTTTAAACTGTGGGTTTTCTCTGGAAGTTTTTCCTTGTACGATGTGAGGGTCTAAGGACAGAGGGTGTCTAATTGTCATACTGATATTCTGTACAAACTGTGAAGTCCACTGAGACAAATGTAACATTTGTGATATTGGGCTATATAAATAAACATTGATTGATTGATTGATTGATTATAGTCTGATATGGAAGGTTTGAAAATGTAGTTTAGAGCCCACCTGCATGCTTTTAAACAATACAATTCCTTGAAATGAATAAGCCTATAAGGCTTAAAGCCTTTGTTAATGTAGGCTACTGGCTGTTTTCAGAGAGAACTGCAAGATGTAAGTAGCTGTCAAACATACATTTCTTGCAAACAGCAGCGTTTTGATAGTTATGATAGCATCTATTACCAATAATCATTAAAAACCCAGTGAGAAGATAAATTCTAAATATTTCACTTCCAAATCAGAGAATCCAAAAACACAAATGTACCTGAAATATTCCAGACAAGAAGGTTACTGCTGCTGCCACTCGGACCCTCTCTGCATCCCGTAAGTCAAAGTTGACTTGACTAGAGTTGGTCACATTGTCCCAATCCATAAAGTTGGAGTCTGGGGCTAATCGTTCTATCACCCCTCCTATCATCACACTCATCACCGCATATGTTCCTGAAAAAAGGAGACAGAGACATAAACACACATTTTTAATCAGCATTCAAAAATACATTGGACATTTTGAGAGATATTTTGAACCTTTGAACAGAAACCTAATGTTTCTCTCAACATTTACTTTTTTTAAGTCTTTGCCCATTTTGTATTTACACCTCGAAATGAGCAATACAAAAGGAGTTGTGAAGTTGGATCATACGTTTCGGGCAGGCAAGGTTCCAAAGATAAATGTCATATTCAAGGCATTAGAGGCACTTGTGTGGCTCAAGGATACATCTTCACAAGTCTACCATGCTAAACTGATTTATTTATTAAATGGTATGGTTTTATGTGCTCATGCTGACATAGAGATGCCACTGTTCAAGTCTGATCAGACCACACTAATACAATCTTCAAAGTGCAATGCTGATATTTTTTATATTATCAGAGTAGTTTTTATTCTTATTTGAGACCAGGTTTTCAAGCTTTAAAAACAAGCATGTCAAACGTGTATTAACGCTTAAAAACCAAAAGATTTTAGTGGACAAATGAATATCCTTAGACTGTTTGTTAACCTATATCCGTTTTTTCTTTTTTTGTCCAAACAACATTCTGATGGATTAAATCCCCCTTCTCCAAACAACTTGTGTGCAGATACAGCAAGGGGTAAAGTACAAACCGATTGAGATGTGCTTGGAGGTGCCGAAGATGAAGTAGATAAGGACGGGGTAGAAGGAGGAGTAAAGGCCAAAGACTGGAGGAACAGATGCTAGCAGGGCATAGGCCATACCTGCAAGGAAAGCATATGGAGATAGTAAGTACAGAAAAGGTTTATAACAACATATCAGGGTAATGCAGAACCTGCATTTTACCATGTTAAATAAATGATAATTCCATTAATTCCCCCAAATGACCCCTCCACTACACTGATCTCCTGAACCTCCAGCCTCACCCTGCGGCAAATGCATGATTCCCACGCTGATTCCAGAGACCAGGTCACCCAGGGCGTTTTCTCTGATAGAGTACCGAGGCAGCCACGATACAACAGGAAAGCTACCCAGCAGGCAGCTCTTCACCCTGGGACCAGAACACCTTAGTGTGTGTATCAGAGAAAAAAAGAGACAGAAACATTTTGTGAACATGTATCAGCATACGTGTTAAGTCTGAAAATAAGGCACCTTGAGGCCATTGTCACTTTGCCACTAATGTTGACCTATCTTTTTTCATCTTATTACAACAAAAAGTTAATAAATGATCTTTATCCTCTCTGCTTCCTCTTGTAATCATTCGAGAACTTAACACTATTCCTACATTTAAAAGACATGACGTGTAGCTTTTTTCTCAGACAAAAAACACATTTTGTGATTGACTTTAAATCTAAAATGTGGACAAAAGTGAAACTACTGAGTGAAAGACCTATTGACATGCATAGCCCAGGCTTTTGCAACAGGATAATAAAAATAATCTGACGTAAAATAAGATAATCCTTTATTGATTCTTCGAAGTAAGAAGGTGTTGCAGCAGCACAAATACAAAATTAGGCGCAGATAAAGATAAGTACAAAAATAGGAATAAATTAAGAGGTATACATCAATAGAAGAGCAAATAATGACAAAGAGTTAAAGGGGCATCATGTATGCTTAATCGCGGCAGATAAATACAGTATATGCTGTGATTAAGTGTTGTCTGTATTAAGATAGCAAAGTGGGAATCACATAAAGTATATAATGTTGAAAGACAGTATAAAATGTTACCATGGTATTGTTTGATATAGTAAATGTCTTATTGCACAAGTTGCTGACTGTCATATTACGTACTAAGAGAAAATTGTTGTTATAATTAAGTCTAAATTATCAGGGGCTGGGGATAATTAACAAGTACAGCTCTATGACTTAAGTAAATAAATACAATATCTGGTGTTTGAAGACTCATTTATTCCCATTGTGTCCCAAGTGCTTTATGCTTTGATTCAAAATGCACATATAAAGGACAGAACACGTCTCAGTATGTTTAGAGAGATTAGTTGAGATGCAGCAAACTTTACCTCATTGACTTTTTAAGCTTCTCGGACAAAGATGTTTTTGAGTCTGACTTTTCTGCCATCTCATCCACGGCTCCTTCGTCCAGGATTTCCCTCTGAACGTTGTAGCCCGCTCGTCTCCTCTCCTCCATGGCTAAATCTAGCAGCGACATAAACAATTACCAGCTTCTATATTTGTTGAGTCAGAAAATCCAGTTCTTATATTTTTCAATGCCTATTGCTCAAATGCTGCAATTGTATTTTTAACAGTGTTTCCCATGTTGTTAGAATAGACATTCAAATATATATTCTAAATTCACAACACATTACCATATCTTTAATATTTTAATCTTAATATTGTTTTGGCATAATAACAGCTGTAAAGAATATAATTTGATAAGTCCATGTTCATTCAGGTCCTAATCACGATCCTTTTGGGACTGAAGGGTTTGATTTGTTGATGTTAATTACCTTTGTGTGTTCAAGCTGTATCAGCAAAAAAAGCCTTAATTAAGTTTTTATAATTGTTATATATATTTTTTAAATGCCACGAGCCCTGAGAAGAAAAAAAATGCAAGTTGACTGTGATCAATATAATTGTTTCCGGCGCTGAGAAAATAGATCCAAGTCGAGGTCTATTTCTTGTCAGTGGTTAATGCAAATATTCCAGCTTTATAAAAAACAAAACAAATCTCAAATCATAAAATGGCACATCCCTCTTGATAAAAAAAATCTATCCTTCCTGTGTGGAGAGGTCCCTGGGCTTCTGATTGAATCTGCTGTAGATCCTTCCTTCAGATCCAAGCGGCTCCAAGTGGTATCAAAAGAGAAATCATGTTTCGCCAACAGACAAAAGCCAGGTTTGATTTTATAATCCCAGAGAGGAGTCTCTGACAAAATATACAACCAAAAAACCTGTGCATATAAATGTTTCTCTCCTCCCTATCTCCTCTTTCCTTCAGTTGTCTCAGGGTGAGACAGTCTCCACCGATGCTGTAGCTCGCCACTGTGCGTAGTGACGTTAAACAGAAGTCTAGATGGAGTTGGACATTGTTATGGAGTGAGAGGGCAAAGTTCAAACAGTGCATGTTGTCCTGTAGAGGAAGCAACAAAAGTGGTATAAACTAGATAGTACCATGTATGTTTGATCATTTACAGAGTAAGTTTATGTAATTATTGTAATTAGATTTGTATTTTTCTTGTTAATCACCTTAGTCCAAGAGAATTTTTTTCAAAATGAAACTAAAATATACGCCTTAGATTATGTCCTATGTGTGTGTTTAAGTCTAATATTGTTTCTGTATTTGATTAGATTTGTCAACAATTTCAGCTTAGTCAGTAAAAGCCTTATTGTTAATTTATTATTACTACCAAAAGTGAGTGAATTCAGATAGCTTGCCTTATCAGTGCAGAACAGACACTGTTTAACGTATCAGGACAAACCATATGCTTTCTTAAAGACAAACTGTGTTTTATAGGTAGATAAGAGACTCTGATCTTTTCATTAATAAGTCACACTACACTAAGGTCTTTTTTTCTTCCCTTCTACAAAGTCGTAAGTGGGTTGGAGTCCCATCTGGGTTGACTGACTGCCAGCAGAGGGGCACTCTCTGAAAAAAACACATTAACATCGACTAATCCCACGTGTGCAATGATGATCAAAATGGAAAACCGGTTTTAATTCAACTGGAATCTATGACTTGCCCAGTTTATGGTGTAAGAAGCCCCAGTGGCCTAAAGTCAACGAATAATTTATCAAAATCTTCTCAAAACTTGTGTCGCAAACACATCTGTTTGCGCGTTGCTCTCTGGCAGGCTGAGGGGGGCTGCGTCCCACGCTTGAGATGCGTTTAAGGGACATCTGTACATTTGGGATGAATAATATAAAACGGTTTAGTCCAACATTCATCGACAGAACAGTCAATGAAGTACTAAATATTATTGGACATTCAAATGAAGCATTTTTATAATGAAATCATGCAGCCTACGACGCAGCAGAGTGGCGCAGCGGAAGCGTGCTGGGCCCATAACCCAGAGGTCGATGGATCGAAACCATCCTCTGCTAAGTGTTTTGAAGCGGCACAGTTGACACAATATCACGATTTGCTGATGATGAAAGAACCTAGTATGTTTTTCTCTGCATGATTTGTTTGTACCTCTCCTTTCAGCTCAGTCATTAAAGTTCATTTATTATTTCACCAAAAGAGAGTCAATCTAAGGGCGTCACTGGTTAATTTATCGGGACAAACAATGTGCATTCTTAAAAACACAGTCTGCTTTATAGGTAGATAATAGACTATTATCTTTACTTTGCCAGTTGTGTAAAGTTGTTAAGTACATTTACTCAAGTTACTTTGCAGATTTTGATTAATAATGTGACTTATAAACAACACTTAAATAAGACTTTAGTTTCACTTACACCCGGAGTAAATAATGACATAGCCTATATAATTCTGAAATGGACGGATCTGTATAAAATATTATATAGCCTACTTTTGTAGCCTACATATAACTGAGGAGTATTTTGATTTAACTTGTAACAAAATATTCGACTTTTACTAAAGCAGACGATCTATTAGTAGGCTACTTCTCTCTATGTAGGCTACATGTACATTGCTGAGTCAAAATGTTGCTTGACTTCCTCAACTTCTCTCAACAGCCTCTCTTTCACTGGCAGTCCCCCCTCTGTAGGCTGACGGGGGTTGCGTACGACGGACTTGAGATGCGTTTAGGGGACATCTGTACATTTGAGGTTACTCAATATAACATGGGTTTTTAGACCATGGATGTATAAAAAGAAGGTTTAGACGTGCATTGTTGACAATGAATGAAGAAATGCAGATTATTATTTGTAAATAAAGTTATGGAGACACTCCAGACAGCAGAGTGGCGCAGCGGAAGCGTGCTGGGCCCATAACCCAGAGGTCGATGGATCGAAACCATCCTCTGCTAGGTGTTTTTATTCGGAACAGCGGACTCGGAGCTCGTTTACTTAGAACCACGTTATCATTTGTCTAACTACTGGAATACCACAATTCGTTCGTGGTTAAAGTGACTTTGGTATTTATTTGTCTGATGATAAATTAACATAGTATGTTTTTATCGGGATGTTTCGTTTTGACCTAAAAGTGTGTAACCATACACAACATCGGGATGAATTGTAACGCTCTGAAAACACTGAGATGATGTGGTGAATTGTCGGAGGAATGCAACAATGGAAACAGAAATGTTTTCATACCAGAAAAATGTTGGTTCATCAATAAAGAGTAACTTGACATATTGTTTTTGATGACTCAAACCTTGCTGTCACAGTTGGGTGAGTTTAAAGGTGCATTAGAGATCACTCCTGAGTCCTGACCGCACCCAGAGGCAATCTGTGGGTTACTGTGTTGTGCTTGCTCAACATTTATTTTTAATTCAAATTATTAAGTAGGCTACATTGAGATGGACACTTTTAAAACACAACATGTTTTAAGCAATTAACTTTTATAAACTTTGAGCCATGTTAATCTCCTTAATGGCGCATAAGACTGGCACCAGATAACAAGCTTTTATATTTATTAATGTAATTATCTTATCAATAAGAGAGCGGAATCAATAGTGACTCATTATTCATTTTTTTATTGCATACCCACTTACTGTAGTTTTGAAATGTTTCTTCTTTATTCAGTAATGCTTCATTTTTTATTTGGCATTCATTTATATTTTGTATCTTTTCATGATTTCTGGCATAAACAGTTGCCCAATTATGATAGAGCCAGGAACTAAGGAAAGGAGCAAAAACATATAAGGTACTGAAACACGTAAAAAATAGAAAAGCAAGGGAAAAGATACGACAATTTAACTAAATTAATGGTTTCCCCCCAAAATGAAAGGTTTCAGTCCTCATTAATCACTCTTTACAATGTGCATGAAACAGTGTGCATGAAACAGTGTCCTATCCACCATACATTTTGTAGTTCTATCATTGTTGTGTCCTACCACTTGGTTATAACTGCACAACTTCTTTCATTCACACGATCTGCATCTGGAAATGAAAAATAAACCAGTATGACTGGCCAGTCATACTGGTTTATTTTTAAATTCCAGATAATTTAATTATGACTTGATCCAAACCACAGAACAGGATAGACAGAGATTAAGACGTGATTATGAAAGTAAAGTTGACTCCCATCCAGTGGCGAAACTACCAGGGTGGCATGGGGTGGCAGCCGCCACCCCTGAAAAGGGGTCTGTCACCCCACCTGCCACCCCAGTCAAAAAATACCAACTGATGATTTATTGGATAATTATTATTAATATCGTTTTAAGATCAAAACAAATTCAAAACAATCCAAAATCGGTGTCAAACTGCAGAATGTCAAATTTGAAAAAGAAACTTGTTGGTGCAGCCGCAAATCTTTCGTTGGTTTAGTGGTCTGTGTCCATGTCCAACCATTCATCAATACCGAGGCCCCCCAACAAATCAAAATTAACTTTAAAATCTGACATTTTGTAGCTACCGATTTCCAACGAGAGACAATGTATAACAGTGTAACGGCTGTGTGTCGCTAAACCTCGCTATGGAAACCATACGATGTAGGCTCATGGAAGTAGTTTCGGTAGGCTAGTGGCGTGTGTAGGCCACTGGATACTTTGTGATTAGGCACGTTCTATTTGATCGTTGTTTGATCGTGGAATCAAACACGCCTATTGACCAATCAGAGAGCTTGCTCAAACCTATGTGTTATAGAATATTAGATACAATAATTTGAATCAAATGCAGTCATCAGAAGAAAAAAGAAAACCAAATCCAGTTGCATGCCTTTAACCTCACCACCAATAAGCTAAAGGAGGAATAGAGTTTGAAGTAGCTTGTGCTAATCATTCACCTTATTAAAGGAATGTAACTAAAAACGTATTATAAAACATTTGCTTAAAGATCAGGGAACTGTAAGTGCAACATGCTACATTGATTCCAGTTTAAAGACTGATTCCTGCCGCACCATAATAATAAAGAGCTCAGTGAGGGGGAACATCATGAAACAATTACATTTATTGTTTGGAAATGTGTGAGAAGTGCACAAAATACATATTATGAAAGGAGATATTTGGTGTTTCTGCCACCTTAAAGCCCAAACTATCACTACAGTGTTCTTGTTAGAGTGAGATGACTTAACTGTCTGTCATTCACAATTAAAGGCCGCAGTCATGTAGATTTAAAATTCAGTTGCATCCGAAGTAAGTTCCTGAGAAGAGATAAAAACAAATAAACAAACATTAATATATTGTAAAATGCTGCTGTGCACTATACATTCAATGAGGTGTAAACTGAGTACTCCACTGATCTTGCACTCCTACATCATTGTACAATAGGATCAAAATTGAGGCAGCAGAACCAGAGAGTCTTCTTTTATTCTTCTTAAAGATACCTGGTGAGTATGCCTCTTAAACTGCTGCCATTTTGGTCAGGGATTCTGTTGTGTTATGCTAGTAGTGGCTAACGTCGCCTCACGGTGCTAACCTCCACCAGACATGAGGAGTGGGCTTCAGAGGTCTAGTAAGATCACTTCTTTTTAACACCACAACAAATACATTTGTCTTTCTCATTTTAGGACTTACAGTCTCCAGCCGCAACTGAAGCTTACTAAAGTCACATCGCTTAATGGCACTGAGATTTTAGGCCGCTCATTAGAGGGCAACTAGAGGCTTTATCCCAGGGGTGTCAAACTCAATTTCAACTCGGGTCACAATAGCATCATGGTTTCACTCAAAGGGCCAGTTTTATATATATGACTATATAATTAAGCAATAGCTCACGACAGGCCGTGGTATATGCTCATTATATCACAGCTAAGGGGCGTGGTTCGGCCCGACGCGAAGCGGAGGGTCGACAACTGCTTGGAGTGGTGAGAATATTGCTCCACTTTCTCCGGTTCCCGAGATTGGGCTTCCAGTAGCTCTGGAGAGAGCTTTCGCACCTGTGGCCACTAACGGTCATAATTTCTCTGCTTTGTTTCAAGACCCGCATCAGAAAGCTTTTGAATGGTGGTACTTTTCCAGTTGGTCTACCTGCTCTTCACGTAGCTCTGCATGTCATCGTTTAGGTGCTTTTTTTTTTCTGGAGATAGGCACTGCTCAATCCACTCCTCCATAGTAAGACCCCCCCGGACGGTCGAAGTTAATCTTAAATGTTTCCATCTTATGCTTTGTAAGTTTGTTTCGTAACGGAAGAAATTTAAATATATTTATAAAACTGACAAGTCAAATCAAGCAATCTGATTGGTCGATAGCGTTTTTGCGGACCTCTTTGATTACAGATTTGAAAACATCGTTGCTTGCTTTAAAAGTAGCACAATTCATTATGTTAAACCTTCAAAAGTATCTAGATATCCCTGCCCTAATGCCAAAGGAACTGCACACTGAATATGTTTTGCCGTTTGATGTGTATGTCTGGGCCGCTGCGTAAAAAGGAGGCTTTCTGCCCCGTTACTTCTCCGCTGCTTTCTTGTTCCAGTTTGCCCAACTGTATACTGTGTTTCTCAGGCACGGAGGGATACCGACTTGTTGTGAAAAGTAAAACTCACAATTCTACCCGTGGTATACGCTCAGTATATCACGGCTAAGAACCAATCAGATTGCTTGATTTGACTTGTCCGTTTTATAAGAATAATTCTATAACACATAGGTTTGAGCAAGCTCTCTGGTTGGTCAATAGGCGTGTTTGATTCCACGATCAAACAACGATCAAATAGAACGTGCCTAATCACAAAGTATCCAGTGGTAGGCCACTGGATACTTTGTGATTAGGCACGTTCTATTTGATCGTTGTTTGATCGTGGAATCAAACACGCCTATTGACCAACCAGAGAGCTTGCTCAAACCTATNTTTCTGTTCCTCCGAGGGAAAGATTTCCTCGGGAAATCACTCACTCTGCATCGTCTGATTAGCAACAAAAACTCACTGCTGCACACAGAAACACACAGAAGCACTAGGACACACACAGACACACACAGAAACGCACAGAAACACAAGGAAACACACAGAAGCACACAGACACACACAGAAACACACAAACACACACACACACACACATTCAGAGTCTCTGAAAGCTGAGCTGTGATAATAGAGGCATTCAGACGTACTGAATGGGGAGTGAAGGGGAGGAGAAAGGGGCTGTAAACTCTCTGTCACGTGCAGAGTTCAAGGCTGTTCTCAACCTTCCCCGACTGAAAGTGTGTGTGCACGTCTGTCGCTCTCTCTCAATGCTTCCATTTGTTTGGGTTACCTATACAGTTCCTAATACTAATTTTAACTTTGTCATCCAACTTAATACACACATTTGACACTTATTTATACAAAAAGAGCTTGACACCCATTGAACACAAGAACAAAGTGAACTTTGACTGTTCTGTCAGATCTTTGACATTGATTTCAGAAGGACAGCTTTGAGTGAAATGGCCTTCCTCACTACACTACAGGCAGCCTTATCGCGCTGTTGCCCTGGGCGTAGCTCAGCTGGATGTTCTTCACAGTCCCTGGCATTTTTTAAAAGGGTGAAGGCACAAGGTTGGTAAGTAGAATGCGAGGTTTCGTTTTTGGCCTTTTATGTGCGTCAATGTGGGCCCTGTGCCAGGCTTTTTATCACAAATGATGTGGCCATAAACTGTGTCTGTTTGTGTGTGTACATGCACACTGTTGCACGTGAAATCTTTATACCCATGCGGCTTTGTGGTGATACGGATAAGGTCAGCCACTTTCTCTCTCAATGCTTTGGTCTGTTTTTCTTATCTTTACAGTTAATACTACTCGTCTTGATCTTTGTCATTTACCAAATACACTAATTTTACACTGATAAAAAAAGAAAGAACACGAGATATATTAAGCAAACATGAACAAAGTGAACTTTGACTGCACTGCCGGTAATCTTTGAAATTTCAGATGGGGCAAAATGGCCTTCCTCACAACAGGCAGCCTTATCTCGCTGTTGCCCTGGACGAAGCACAGCTGGATGTCCTTGGGCAGCGAGTAAGAAACAAGTCCCTGTCAGTTTTGGAGAGGGTAAAAGCACAATGTTGGTACGTGGGATTATTTGTTTGGCCTCAGTTTGAGCCAGGCTCTTTATCTCAAACTCTAAAGCCATAAACTGTGTGTGTGTTCCTCAGGTGTTCTGGTCCCAGGGTGAAGAGCGTCCTGCTAGGCTTCTTTCCTATCCTGTCATGGCTGCCTCACTACTCCATCAGAGAAAACGCCCTTGGAGACCTGGTGTCGGGAGTCAGTGTGGGGATCATACATCTGCCAACAGGTGGGGATACTGCAGCAGAGGATAATCACGTAAAGAGTCTCAACATGTTTTAAATGACAACAAACTGCATAACACAACAGCTTCACACTACTTCAGCTATACCTGCACTCCTGCAGGATGGAAGGGTGGAAATTGAGAGTATACGACTCTAGCTGCCATGTGTTATAACCCTGAGCTTGTTGTAATCTACTTTATTTTTTTTATATGAAGAGGAAGTCTCATCAACACGTGTATAGCCACCACTCAGACAAGCAAGTGGCTTTTAAGCTCCCTTGATATAAAAAATGATATGATATTTATTTTTCTTATTGAGCTGGTCATCACCCATAGTATTTCATCTAAATCTAGCCCAACTAATTGGGAAATGTTTTTGTTGAAGAAAACAATCTGTTAACTATGACAGATACAACAATATTAGGGCTAAATTACAGCTGACACAATATAAAAGTAGGATATTATTTACATTTAGTGTGCAAGAATGGCATAATAAATTAATTACAAATGTCCAGTGTGAAGTTATAAGTCAAGTTAACAAAAGAAAAACTATGGAGCTATGAGTTCTCGAAGTGATTTTGTATTGCAGTAGGCAGGAATGTTTGACCAAGTTGTTAAGTGGTAAAAATGTTGATACAGATTCAGCGCTGTAAGCTCCTGCAAAGGCCAATGAATGAATATCTGTGAAGCTTACTGTTTTTATAGGACACCTCTCCTCTTCTCTCCCAGGTATGGCCAACGCCATGGTGGTGGGAGTTCCTCCCGCGTTTGGTCTCTACACCTCTTTCTATCCTCTGATCATCTACTTCATCTTCGGCACCTCGAGACACCTCTCCATCGGTGAATGTCTACATTCATCTCTCTGAAAAGGCGTTCTTATCTACTGCCTGGTTCAGTCTTCCATGAGTGCTTTGTTCATGAGCCCTACCTGAAACTTATGTTACTTTGACACAACATATGTTTAATAAACTAAAGAAAAAAACTGATCAAATTAAAAAGGGCTAGTAGGCCTGGTTGTATTTTTAAATATAATGTAATATTCACAGTATATCCATGTGATAAACAGCAATTTTGAGCCTTAAACTCTAGTGAAAAGCGAGTAAAGGAGTTGTTTACAAAGTGTTTGTGTTTATGTGTTGCAGGTACTTTTGCCGTCCTGGCCATCATGATCGGGTCTGTGACAGCCAACGTGGAGTCGGTTAGTAACAACAACGGAGACAGTCAGGCTGATGTTGAAGCGGCCAAAGTGAATGTGGCTTTACAAGTCACCTTCCTCACTGGCCTCATACAGGTACACACACACACGCACACACGCACACACGCACACACGCACACACACACACACACACACACACACACACACACACACACACACACACACACACACACACACACACATTATACAATACATGGACAAACAGAAGGAACAGGCTCATAGTCATTGCTGTGCAGCTCAGGTTCAACACAAGCAGGAGAAGACAGAAGTCCCCTGCAGAAATTCACAAAAGTATCACATGTATTTGTAGCCATATATATATTATAGAACACACACACAACCTGCTTTGAAGCAGTACAAATTCAAAGTATTGCCTCTCTCCCTCCTCTTGAATGTGTGGGAGACATGCATTGTGACGTTAGTAAAAGTTGTCATAATCAAAGAAACAGCACATATATTAGGAACAGATTGTCATGTCAAATGATCATATAATCATTTGAAACATATCTTGTACTCTGATTGCCTTTTACACTGTTAAATTGTATTTTTAGTCTTGTATGTGTTTAACAGAGACACATGTTTAGGATTTACGTTTCAGGAGGGCAAAAGGAAGTGAAAAAGGTGGATTTGTAAATGGTTAAGGACAAGGGCGTTTTATGGTTTAATGACGGGATGTATGTACGACCAGTTGGCTGTTTCATTTCATAAATATATAGTGGGGCTGTAAGCTGTGTGCAGAACTTCTTTATCCTCTGAGGATGAAGTTGCTCTGTTCCTGCATTTGAGATCGATTTCAATTGTATATTGACTTTTTTTATTACTTTATTAAATATAATAAAAGACAAACTTTGTCCATGCATCATTTATCAGTTTCTCTTAAGAATTTCCTCCACGCAGATCTATAGGAAACTCTAAACTGTGTGTGTGTGTGTGTGTGTGTGTGTGTGTGTGTGTGTGTGTGTGTGTGTGTGTGTGTGTGTGTGTGTGTGTGTGTGTGTGTGTGTGTGTGTTTGTGTTTGTGTTTGTGTTTGTGTTTTCTTCCAGACTTTAAAGGATGTTTTGCTCGGAGTGACCAGCGCTGTACCAGGAGCGCTGTCAGTCTCCGTGGTTTCCATGGTGATACTAATCGGAGGCAAGATGCTGAATGAGCGCTTTAAGAACAAGCTGCCTGTCGCCATACCGTGGGAACTTATACTGGTGAGGGGAGCACAAACACACATATACATGTTCACACACACGTTGAGTTGAGTAGACTCATGCTCATTAGACCCAGATGGAGAGATGCAACAGTGATGATCTGTAGAGTGACTCACAGTTATATAAAACATTTTCATCACAAAAAACACAATTATAGAATATACATATATCTCCCTCTGGCCATTCTTTCTTCTGATGTTTTTCTATTTAATGTCATTTATTATAAAGATTTTGTAAGCAATTAGTGGTTGTACTGAGTGTAAGGAATCCAGTGTAATTCTTTGTTAAATATTGTAACCAAAACCCTAGAATTAAGATATTATTGGCAATAGAAATGTTGCTGGTTACTTTAATAAAAAACAAAGAAGCTATATTTTATAATCTTAAAATTACATGGACATGTGGTTTTTGTCATAGTAACGTGATGATTTATACAACATGGATGATTAAAATCTATCATTTATAAAACAGCATATTGTTTACTCTGTGTTGCTTAGCTAAGATACCAAACTTCATGATCTGTTGAGTAATGGTGAACTGCAGTGTGATATGGCTTCAACCCACCACTAGCATAGGAAAAGCCATCTAATTATGATAATGTGTGTATGTGTACATCTATGTGAATGTGTAGTGTGTGTAATGTGTAACAGACTAACTGATCTGACATTAAGACTACTGTATATTATCGTATTTGAAATGGGACATTCTTTGCACTAAATGTCACGTCCATTGTTTTCCCCGCAGATTGTGCTGGGCACCATGGTGTCCGTGTAGATGGACCTGGCCGGCCAGCACACGGTCCAGGTGGTCGGAGACATACCCAGTGGGTCAGTAGAACTATGTCATGTCTGTTTTTTCCCTTGTCATCAATTAGTCATTTTCTAAAACAAACATTTTTCCTGAGTGTCGATCTTCATTTTGCTGAAGCAGATGATCGTTGTTAAACCAAACAATCTGCCATCCCCTTTCTTTCTCTTCCTCATCCTCCTCTTCTCCAGCCTGTCCGCCCCAGTCCTCCCCTCTCTCTCTCAGGCCAGAGAGCTGTTTGTTCCCGCTCTGTCTGTGGCTCTGGTCAGCTTCAGTTACCTCTCAGCCCTGGGTTCAGTGTTTGCCAACAAACACGGCTACCACATGGACTCCAGTCAGGTACATTCATGGCAGTTGTTAATGCTCAGTATGTATATCATTATTTGTTATCGGATGGTTATGTTGAATCACTCAATCAGTAAATCACTCCTGAGGCACTGGAGAAATAATGTGAGCTTACAGTGTATTGTTATTTATCCTGGAATAATCCCTGTATTCATCCATCATTCTGTATTTACCTTTAGAAGTACCAGCTCAACAGTTATAACAATGATTTTTTACAACATTTATGAGCACTTCCTGCCATTGTGTGTTCTCCCACCTGTGAGATTGTCAGCCCCTCCCTTGGGTGTCCCCTTACCTCTTGCGTATCTATAGTCCTCGTCTCACTTTGTCCTGTTCCAGTTCGTCTTGTGTCATCAAGAGAGACAGCTTTTTCAATCCAAGAACCCATCGTAGCTTTTTCTCCTTGTCAAGTTTATTTAGTTGTGTGGTTTTGATTTGCTCTTATTACATTGTGCCTCTGTGAGTGATTTGTTGTTGCTCCTAGAAGTAAAGACCTTTTTAGATTTTTGAAACCTGGTTTGAGTCCTGCTTTTGAGTTCCAGTACCTGTGTCACGTTCCTAACAGTTCGTAATTCAAAAGGAGGCTTATTAAAGAAGGATCATTTTGGCAGTAAATGCTATACAGAGGCCTCGGTCCACAGCGACATTTACATATATTTAGCAGATCGCTTGCCGTCTTTTCAAATACCTGTCGTGTGTCTCTGGGTCAGGACCTGCTGGCTCTGGGTCTGTGCAACACCGTAGGAGCGATGTTCCAGTGCTTCGCTGTCAGCTGCTCCTTCTCTCGCAGCATGGTCCAGGATAGCATCGGTGTCAAAACACAGGTATTCTATTCTATTCCAAAAGACAATCAAAAACACAAACTCACTTTTGCTCTGAAATGAGTTCTAAAGAAGTTCTTGTAATGACTCTTTTACATATTATTTTCTTCAATGTTGTTTTTTTTCTCTATTTATTTTCTTTCTGTTCTTTTCATCCTATGCTAAGATGGCTGGTTTGGTATCAGCTCTGTTGATTCTGACCATCCTGTTGAAGATCGGTCACCTCTTCGAGCAGCTGCCAAAGGTAACGCTTATATTGGATAACAAATATCTTAATCACATATATTGTTAAGCAAGTAACAAAAGTTGTGTGTTGACAGTTCTCCACCCTGTATGGCTTCCTATAAACCACCATAGATGACAATGAAATAATGGAGCAAATCAGTGAAGATGTTTGAAAGAAATGTCAAGTCACGCTCCATCTGGAAGAGACTTACCCTCAGGATGACTCATATTTGTTCACTCACACACTGCTGTCTGTTCCAGGCAATGCTGGCAGTGATCATCGTGGTGAACCTGAGTGGCATACTGGCTCAGTTCAAAGATGTGTGTGTGCTCTGGAAGTCTGACAGATTAGACCTGGTGGGCTACACACACACACACACACACACACACACACACACACACACACACACACACACACACACACACACACACACACACACACACACACACACACACACACACACAAACATCATTATCTAAACTCATAGCATAAATTCCTTTCTACAAACACCACTGGTTCCCCCCCCCCCTCCTCCTCCTCTATAAAGCTGGTGTGGGTCTTCACGCTGATTTCCACGCTGGTGTTCAACCTGGACCTGGGTCTGGCTGTGGCCGTGGTCTTCTCTCTGCTCACACTCATCTACAGGACTCAACAGTCAGTATCATTCAACAGCTCATTTCACATCAGTTACTGTTTAATTATTATCAGACCGTATGTTTATTGGTTGCCATTCCGTTCAGCTTTAAAGAAAATAAAGATAATATGCTTATAATATAAAGAAATATGGCTTTGACATAAAAGTCTACTTAAAAAGATAAACATGGAATTATAATATAAAATACCCGGAAATAAATAAATGTTGATTAATGAAATAGAAGTCCCTAAAATAAAAAATAAACATCCTTTTATAAAAAATATTATAAAACACTATTCTTTCTAAAAGATATTTTGTTTTGTGACATTTATTTTTATTTTGTTAGCATATTTAGTTACTATTTTATTATACATTTTGGATCTGCATACATTATCAAGGTGGGGCAGTGGTGGCCTTAAAGTTTAAAAAAGCCAGCTCGTAACTTAAAGGATCAAATTGGGTCAGTAAAGTTAAAAAAACAGCCATCCCCTTGAATAAAGAAATACTAATTATTTGATTATACAGGGGTTAAGACTGAGAATCGTGTTCTAAATATACTGTATGTGCTAAAGCTTTATCTTGTAGATTTATTTAGTTTTCATTCGTTTTGACTAATTTCATTATATTTTCTCATGCATCTAAGAAGTTTTGTAATTTCTTTGCTCCTCTCCCTTGTCACCCAGACAGACGCGCACCCTCATTAATAACCCCCTGTCTCTCCCCTCTCTCTCCCCTCTCTCTCCCCTGTCTCTCCCCTGTCTCTCCCCTGTCTCTCATCCTGTCTCTCCCCTGTCTCTCCCCTGTCTCTCATCCTGTCTCTCCCCTGTCTCTCCCCTGTCTCTCATCCTGTCTTCTCTTCTAGCTCCTCCACTCTTGTTTTGGGTGGTATTCCCGGTACAGACTGTTACAGAGACGTGGGACTGTACGCTGAGGTAAGCTCAATCTGTCTCACAGCTCTCACAGCAAGTTCCTAAATACCTGTTTGAAGAAACCTTTTGATTAAAGTTTTATGTTGCTCACAATAAGGAGAGCAAAGTAAAGCCTGAAGGTAATCAGGAAGTCAAATGAGAGACAAAAACAACGCTTTCAATGCAGACTCAGAATTTGCATCATTTTTCTTTCTGTCTTTCTTCTGCCTTCCCTGTGTTAAGGTTTATTGAGTATGTAAGTCGCTTTGGATAAAAGCATCTAACAAGTGACATGTAATGTAATGTAATATTTATAGGATGAACATGGTGAGTTCTGTCCTTCTCCACCAGCCTCAACACATCATAGTTATTTTCCTTATAGTCAGTTTTCTAAAGCTATGGACTTCCAATCTTGCCACAAAAAGGTTCATTATGTCATAGTTATAGAGAAAGTGGATGACATAAGCTATACAGACGTTAAGGGATTTTTAAAGGAATACAATCATTAAAGAGCTGACAAAGTTCACAGCTTTGTCAGAAGCTATGTATGCATGGGAAACCACATCTGGATACCATATTCCCCCATGTCAGAAATCAGAAAAAGTGCTCTCTTGGATTATTTTATGGTGGATAATAAATGCTCAAGTGCACTGTAAGGTGCCCCAATGTCCAGGTAAAGGAGATAAAGTGCCCCAGGGTGCCTTTTCAATGGAGAAAACGTGAAGCATTGCCATATAGCAGCTGGTTCCTTTTTCTGCTTTGGGCCCCTAATCCTAGAACACGCACATTTTACTTATATGTTCCTGTTTTGCAACCTTACATTTCTTCCATAATAATACATAAGTATGGAATGAATAGGACAATAAGGGGCAGACACTGGAGAAAATGAATGCAGCAAAGAGTTAAAAACACCTCAGTCAGTCTTATTAATCATTTCTCCAGGTCCCGTCTTTTATCTGCACACGTTACACACTCATTATTAAACTAGAGCACATCGTCTGCAATGCAAATGCAAATTCACACAGCAAGCATCTGATGTGTAGTAACGTGCAGGCGTGTAGATCATTGTCACTCTGAGTAAATGCACTGTTTTCACATAATGGAAAGGCATTCATAAATATAAACCAGTTTGAGAAGTATATATGTTGCAAGCTATCAAAACACGGTGTCTTCCACCAAATAACACAACCAATTATTTTGTGATGGTCCGTTTTTCATAAATGAAGCACTCTGTCGCGCAGCCAAAACACACTCAAATACATCCCTGGCTGAGAAACGCCATCTGTCCCACATCAAAACCCTGAACTGTCACCAAAGGCAATCTGTTTGGGCTCAGAGCAGAGAATCCCTGTCAACATCGCCGCTCTGTTCCCTCCACCTGATCTCCCCTCTGTCAAATACCCTTCATACATCAGTGGTGGTGCATGCTGCAGATATCTGTGAAGAAGTTCTCCCTCATTTGGTTCTCTTTCTTTTTTGTTGTCTTTGATGCAATAGCCAGAGCTTTTTTAAACTTCAGATCTGTGTGTCCCTGAAGTAGACATTTATCAAAGGGGTATATATGTTTCAAAGACGGTTTCAAATGCATTTATTCCTTACTCGGTTTGTGCCATTTGGGTAGCAAATACAGACTTTAAATGCAACATATTTAGCCAATTCTGATCCAGGGTGTCGCTATTGAGCCAAGTTGTAAAATGCAGGTGCAACATTAAGTCCTGCTTGTGTCTCTGTTGTTCTTGATGTTTTTCAGGCAAAGCAAGTCCCTGGAGTGACCATACTCTCCCATTCCAGTCCTATTTATTTTGCCAACTCTGAACTGGTCTTCACACAGATCAGACAGGTGCCAACACACACACACACACACACACACACACACACACACACACACACACACACACACACACACACACACACACACACACACACACACACACACACACACACACACTGAATGAAATAAAAGAGGATCATTCAGATCAAATCAAGAGTTGATGTTTAGTCATAGAGTTGAGATGAATTTGACTTTTCCTCCACACATCCAGACAGTGAGTCGTGATCAGAAGGAGAACCCAGCTCCCTCATCAGCCGAGACGACGACACACACTCATTGCTTGGTTCTAGATCTCAGCTCTGTCACCTTCATGGACTCTGTGGCCAAAACAGGACTCTGCAAGGTGAGGGAATTATAAAAGTCATCTTCAGTTTTTTTTAGCTAAACACCCCAAAACATCTCGTAAATGATTGATTTGCATTCTTGATTATTGTGGTTGGCACTAATTAGCATGTTGAGTTTGCACCTTTTGTGCCCACAGATTGCCTGTCAATCAAACGGTGTGAGTGGGACATTTGACCTGATATTACCTTTGAGTTACTGCAGCTGATGCTCTTTCTTTGTCTGAGAATCAAACAATCGCTCATGCAACAAATTATATTTCTTACAAAACACCTACTTCATGCTTTTGAATCCCTTTCTACTTTTTCAATGTCTTACCAATGTGATAGTTTGACACTTTGTTTGCTGGAAATACGACATGTGCAAACAAAACAAAAAATTAAGCACATTAGTTGTTTCAAGTTATTTTTAGCTTGACTAGATTTAGCACTTCAGTCATTTCTGTTAAGTTGAAAACATCACTGTGTGATGGTTTGCTCTTAAGCTGCCCATTCTCAATCTGTAGTGGTCAGTTGCCGTAATGGTTGGCTGTCCTCACACTGGCTCCTCTCTGCGGATCAAAGACTCTGACAATAAATTCTTATTTAAGGTCAACTAGATGACCAGTAATTGCCAGTTGGATAATGAGGATATGAGACACACCCTCTAATGGTCTCAAACTTCTCCCAGTTTTTGATGAATCACTAATTTCACTGATATGCCTTTGTTATCTAATACTGTTCTTTGACCTCATTGATAAAAGAAGAAGAAAATTCATTCATCAACCTCACAGACTTTTAACACATATGTAAAGAAAAGGTGTGTGTGTGTGTGTGTGTGTGTGTGTGTGTGTGTGTGTGTGTGTGTGTGTGTGTGTGTGTGTGTGTGTGTGTGTGTGTGTGTGTGTGTGTGTGTGTGTGTGTGTGTGTGTGTGTGTGTGTGTGTACCAGGTTGTAGAAGACTTGGGACTCCAGGGTGTCAGTGTGTGTCTGGCAGCGTGCCCAGGTGAGCTTTATGTTTCATGCTCATGTATCTCCTATAGAGCTAAGTCTCTTCACACACACACACACACACACACACACACACACACACACACACACACACACACACACACACACACACACACACACACACACACACACACACACACACACACTCTTTGTAAAGTTGGGCTGCCGTGCTTTCTCAGGTCAGTTTCCCACTACCCCTCCCTTACTGTAGCTCTGCTTGACACATAGCTTTCTTTTTCATGTATAAACCGTAACAGTTTGTGTGCTGCAAATCATCACATCAACACATCCAACCACAAAACCAAGCAATATTTTTGTCTCATTTACCTGCATTGTGGAATTGTTCCCTGTGTCTGTCAACAGAAACAGTGTTATCTAAGCTCCAGACTCAGGGTTGTATACGGGACAGCCTGCTCAGCTCCTGTGTCTTCCCATCGGTCCATCATGCTGTCCAGCGCTGCCTCAGCACCCTGCCCAAGCCTCTGGAGGTACGCATCTGTAGACAAAAAAAGGAACAATTTCAACAGTGTTTTAAAATGATGTATATTTTCTTTGCCCTTTTTCTTATTTAGCAATTAAGATATTTTCTTATACCATTTGAGCCCTAAGACATTTTTTGTTGAATTGGACCATGAGTTTTCCAGTATTCCTGGAGGCACATTAGAAGGGAAATCCACTCAGCAGTCTGTTTACAGGTGTCAAGAAATACTGCTGCATGTGTGAAAAAAAACATGGGATAAAGCAGGGGTGTCAAACTCAAGGCCCGGGGGCCAAATCCGGCCCGCGACTTAATTTCCTGTGGCCCCACAAGAGCTTGCAAAGAATATAATATAAATATTATATGGTTACATGCCGCTTTACAGAAACACATTGCCCATAAACTACATGTCCCACAATGCATTTCAAATTAGACTTTTTTCTCGGAATTGGATTTTTCTTTTCAAAATGTTACTTTTTTTTAAAAATGTCACTCGTTTTTCCAGAATTTGGCTTTTCTTTTTAAATAATTTTGTGACTGGCGCACTGAAGAGACTTGCAATTGTTTGCCCTAGACTTCTGCTTTCAAACGTAGTTAATTATGAAGTTATTACCCTGTCCGATAATAATCCAATGCAGAGGCAATAATGTTATATAATACATTATTTTATATATATTAAATATTTATATATTTAAGCAATCATTACAAGCAATCATACACGCCTGTACTCCAGTACAGCGCGTACGGACCTCGGCGCAAGCGCCTCGTCTCGCCGGCAGTTACGTCGTACCAATAATGACGTCAAGATACGGGCCTCAAGTGTATAATTGCCGATTCGTATCTACACAAACTATCATTTTGTAATCAACAATATCGTAAATAAATTAATTTCATAATGTGGGCTAATTTGCTTCCCAAACCTACGCTTCGCATTGAACGTTAGCATCCCGTCAGGAAGGAGTTTCCACAAAGTAGTTTCCCGATGGTAAAGAAAAGCCTGCCGGGTTCAGTTGAAAACAGCCGCATCTTTCGGGTTGGCTGGGTCCAGTCTCAAACATTCAATCAATCGAGAGCCCCCCACAAGATGCAAAATTAGAACTTAAAAAAAATCTGACATTTTGTAGCTACCGATTTTCCAACGGAGGAGACAATGTATAAACATGTTTAACGGCGTGTATCGCTAAACCCCGTATGGGGAGAAAACCCACACGGATGTAGGCTCATGGAAAGTAGTTGGTAGGCTAAGTTGGCTAGTGTTTAGGCCACTGGATACTTTTATGATTAGGCACGTCTATTTGACGTGTGACGGTGAATTCCAACGAACCCTAATGGGACCAACCAGGAGGGCTTTCTCAAAAAAACTATGTGTTTATAGAATGTATTCTTATAAACGATCTCTCTCTTTTCCTCCTTCCCCCGTTTGTTGTTGTTGAGAGAGGATCGTGTTATATAAGAATAAATTCTATACTAACACCATAGTGTGTTGAGGCAAGCTCTTCTGTGGCAATAGGCGTGTTGATTCCCGGGATTCAAACAACAGATTCAAGTTAAGAACGTGCCTAATCACAAAAAGTATCCAGTTGGCCTACCACCCGCCACTAAGCCTACCAAAAACTTACCTCCCATGGAGCCTACATCGTGTGTTTTCCATTTAGCGAGTGGTTTAGCGACACCCACAAGCCGTACCACTGTGTATACATTGTCTCTCTGTTGGGGAAAACGGTTTGTTAGCTAACAAAAATGTTCAGATTTTAAAGTTAATTTTGGATGTTGGGGCGGGCCTCGGTATGATGATTGTTGACATGGGACCACAAGACCACAAACCAAAACGAAGAAGATTGTGGCTGGTTTCAAACTGACGAGCGGGCATACGTTTACCATGGGGGAACTTACTTTGTAGGAACTACTTTCGACGTGGAATTTAACTTCAAAAGCAGAAAGCGTTTAGATGGTAGGTTTGGGAGCAAAAATTAGCGCCCACCATTAAGAAAATTATTTACGATATTTGTTTGATACAATGATTATTTGTGTAATAGAATCCAAATTATACACCTTGAGGGCCGTTTTCATTGAAACCGCCCGATTATTGGTCGACGAGTACTTGCGGGCAGGGACCGAAGGGCAGCTTGCGCCAGAAAGGGGCCGTGACGCCTGTACTGGATATAGCAGGCGTGTATGAATTGCTGATATGGATTTGCCTGTTAAATATATAAAATATTAATATATATAAAATATTGTATTATAATAAACATTTATGCCTCTGCATGGATTATTATCGGACAGGGAATAAACTCATAATTAACTACGTTGAAAAGCAGAAGTCTAGGGCAAAAAACAATTGCAAGGTCCTTCTTCAGTCCGCCATGTCACAAAATTTATTAAAAAGAAAAAGCCCAAAATCTGGAAAAAAACGAGTGACATTTTTAAAAAAAAAGTTAACAATTTTTGAAAAGAAAAATTTCCAATTTCCGAGAAAAAGAAGTCTAGATTTTGAAATGGCGATTGCTGGGGACCATGTGTAGGTTTAAAAAATGGCAATGTGTTTTCTTATAAAAGCGCAGTGAACCATATAATATTTATTATATTATATTCTTTGCAAGCTTCTTGTGGGGCCACAGGAAATTAAGAGTCCAGGGCCGGATTTGGCCCCCGGGCCTGAGTTTGACCACCCCTGCTTTATCCCATGTTTTTTCACACATGCAAGCATTATTTCTTGACACCTGTAAACAGACTGCTGAGGTGATTTCCCTTCTAACTGTGCCTCCAGGAATACTGGAAAACTCATGGTCCAATTCAAACAAAACATGTCCTTAGGGCTTCAAATGGGATAAGGAAAAGATCTTAATTGGCGTAAATAGAGGAAAAAAGGCAAAGAAAATTATACATTCATTTTTAAAACACTGTTGAAATTGTTTCCTTGTTTTGCTACAGAATATGCTACCGCCAGAGCTTGGGCGAGGTTGCTGAGGCGAGCGCTGGACGGCAGATGGACCCGATGGGGAAGACCCAGGAGCTGAGCCAGGCGTGTCCCGTATACAACCCTGAGTCTGGAGCTTAGATAACACCTGTTCTGGTTGACAGACACAGGAACATTCCTCACAACAATGCAGGGAAAATGAGACAAAAATATTGCTTTTGTGTTGATTGTTATGTGATGATTTCGCAGCCACACAAACTGTTACGGGGTTATACATGAAAAAGAAAGCCTATGTGTCAAAGCAGAGCTACAGTAAGGAGGTAGTGGGAAACTGAACCTGAGAAAGCTATCGGCCATGCTCCAACTTACAAAGAGTGTGTGCGGGTGTGGTCGGTGTGTTGTGTGTTTGTGTGTGTGTGTGTGGGTTGTGTGTNATTATGCAAAATTCACTTTTTGATGTCTTTTACATAAACATGTGTCCCCTCTGTGTAAAGACATTCTGAAAGTTTCATGAAAAAATATTTGCTCACTTTTTGTCCTGATCCATTTATATAGAAAACTGTCTGAAAATGAGCTGATCAGATTTTGGCCACTTTATGATGTCGTACCAATTTTTCATTAGTCAATAACCAACCAAGGTAACCCGCCCTTTGTTCCCCACCGTTAGACATTTCTTGGCGAGTAAAGATGTTTGAGGCTAAACTCGCAAAAAGGTGTCAACCCTGCAATTTGTAAATCATGTACTTGAAATGCTGCCCCCAATTTGTTAGAAGTATGTGGCCAGACATGAAACATTGCTCCTTTAAAAAAAGATTTAAAGGCTTAATTCAGGATTAAACAAAAGTACAATTCTCAACTCAAAACATATTAACAGAATATTCGAGAGAGACCATAGCCAAGCAGTTTCATTTATTCACAGTAAACAAAGCATATAGCTATCTAAATCACTCTAAATTGGAAACAGTGTACTGATGTTTAATATGTAGCAATACAAAAACACTACATTTGAGAAAAATAACATTTGTGTCCAATTAATTGAAAAAGAAAACTATCTAGGCAGTGCTTCAGTAGTGTATCTGTTTCAGAAGCAGCATGAGGTTTCTGATGCGTTCGGCACGGCAGCGAGGCGACTGGTGGAGCGGTAGCTCAAAGAAAGAGAAGGTGAAGCTCCGAGAGAAACTGAGGTTGGTGACGGGACGCAGGGGCGGGAGACGGGTGGGGCGAGGCAAACGCCGCTGGGGCAACAACCTCCGCCTCGCACGCAACCCTCTGACCCCTCCACCTGCAGGGGGAGAGGAACAGACATGTTGAAATCAAATGAGTCACAACACTTTGAAAAAGATCAGGGCCCTTATTCAACAGTGGCTGACCCATTCAGTTGTTTTCAGCACCCGGTGGTCTCAGGACTCAGTACTAAAGAGTGTGTGTCATGAACAACTTCTTCACTCTCCTATGTATAACTTACTTTAAATGAATTTTAGTGACTTCACATAGCAGATCCCATACTGCAGAGTTTGTCTTGTGTTAGCGGGAAAAGCACAGGTGTAAATAATAGCCTTAAAGGTCCCCTATTATACTATTTTCTGGCGTATATTATAGGTGTCAGATATATAAAAAACATGTCTAAGTGTTTTTGCTCAAAATACCAAACAGATCATCCATTCTAGCCATGCCTCATATCCCTTTATTTCAGCCCTGTTAGAGAAGTGCTGACTCTGGGTCCGAAGCTTTAAAAAAAAAAAGGAGGGGGAGCTTATGCCTGCTCATGCGGGAGAATTCTATCGGCAGATGCAGCTCAATGCTGCCGTGATTAAACGCCATATCATGTTCAAAACCACATCAAGGATTATTTCTGAAACTGGAGCTCAAAGGCTTTCTCTCTGGGTGGGTCTGCATTGCCAATATGACGTCATATCGGACGCAAATTCTGTATATAATATATCATATTCAATCACTTGCATATAGACTCTTATTGCACTATTCCACTTTTTTACTATATTTTGTATTTACTTGCATCTATTTTTGTCTGTTTTCTTGTGTTGCACTGTTGGAGGAGCCTGTGACCTAAGATTTTCATCGTCATAACTACACTGTAGCTATGTACGCATGACCAATAAAAGCTTTGAACCTTGAACTTGAGGCAACTGCAACATGGATGCTTTGTCGAATAGACTAACAATTTAGCAAGCTAGCCAACAGGTGATGTAATGCAGGAAATAAAAAGGCATAATAACAGAGAAATAGTTGAGGCTGTTTAAAATTAACAAATAAAAACGTTTGATGACTAAAATTACAATAACGATTACTTACCATCTACACAAAATGAAGATCCATGGTCTCTGACATTTATGAAAACATCAGCAAACACATCACATCTTGTGTATTTCTGAGCTTTAAGAAATGTTCCATTTGGGTGTTTGTGAAGACCAGAAGACGGCAATGTTAACTCTAGTTGTGAACACAGTGAAACATACCTTTTAAGGGCAGCAATAGTTACAGGGTCAGTGAGAGGATTTATTGGGATAGCAGATGAAAAAGGAGACCTCGTTAATGTTGTTTGTTACACCTATGATTATTCTGCTATGACTGGTCTAATCAGTCTGACTGAGAACAACTGTGTGATTACGGCATATATCATACATTTGGCACAGCAGACATCTCAACCTGTCACAGTAGGAAAAGCACAGGTGTTACTAATAAAACAAATAATGTCTCTGTTCATTTTTGTTTTCTGTTCAAGTTTAGCAGTTAGCCATTGACGTGGTACAATGAGCCAACATGCTCGACAGATCAGGACCTAAAGCAGCTTGATGGAATTTGGCCACCATTTATTTCATTGTGTACACATGTGTCTTTCCACCCTTATACTGTATGTCCAAAATGTCCTCAGTGATTGTACATTTCCCCACTGTGGGACAAATAAACAAGTTGGATTTTGAAATGTAGCTAAATGTGCTAATGCTTATGTTATTATAGGTTCTAGTAGTCAGGGAAAGTCCACATTGTGTTGTCATAGTGGGCTTGTCTTCTGACATTTTAGCATTATTAATGAAAGCTAACATTTATAACACTATTGTATCTAGCTATGTTACCAAGTTGTACGCAGTTAGCTATAGCTAAGAGTTAGCTAGTTTATGATTGTTGCTAGGTTGTGGTTAGGCTTAACTCATATCCAAATCGGTTTAAATTTCATAGAGAATTGACTGTTCTTCAAGGGGTGTCTTTCCTGCCTTCCCATACTGCATTTTTTTTTACATTATTTATACTAATAATTCTCTAATATTTGAGCTTTGGGGGTTAGTCCTGATGACTGGCCCTTGTTCTTCAGACCTACCTGTGGCACTGTCCTGAGGGACTGCACCAGGCGGAGATGGAGAGTTGAAACTTGAACTTGAAACGTCCTCGTCTTCGTTATGTCTGTCCCGGTAAGGAGTGGAGGGCGTGGGCTGTGGAGGGGGAGGGGGTGGAAGGGGAGG